>NC_142602.1:65547859-65779654 GCF_041222555.1 Hakea prostrata
CCCCATTTTGGAAGACTACAACTTAGCTCTTTTACTTAAACAAGGGTGGAGGCTGATTAAGCGACCACAAGCGTTGTGGGCAAGAATTCTCAAGGCTAGATATTTTAGGAATTCTTCGATTTTTTATCCAAAAGTAGGGAAGAAAAAAGGTTCTTGGACTTGAAATAGCATTGCGAGTATATTGCCGCAATTAAGGAATATGGTGTTGAGGGAAGTGGGAAATGGAAGGCAAACGTCGTTCTGGTTTGATCCATGGAGGATCCCCCCCCCCCCCCCCCCCCCCCCCCGCCCCCCCCCCCCCCCCCCCCCCCGGGGGGGGCCTCCAAAATTCACCACAATGTGGTTGGGTCTACCAGACAGTGTACCACCACTCTGCAATCAAGGCACTCCAATATGTGCAACAAAGAAAAATAAACAAAAACGCAATGCACCAGAGTTTACGTGGTTCGGCCAAATTTCCTACATCCACGGAATAATACCCAACCTAGGGTTTCGTATATTACTCAATACACTCTTAGATATTTTGACTGCTACAACAGTCCAGGAACACCAATCCCTGTTATAGTCTAAAATGCAATTCAGACAAGGGCACCAACCCCAACCCCTAGACAAGCTCCAACTTGCTAGGTCACATTATTTTGATCTGCTACAACATCCAGAACACCAATCCTCGCTATAGTCTAAATTGCAATTCAGACAAGGGCACCAACCCCAACCCCTAGACAAGCTCCAACTTGCTAGGTCACAATGTAAACCAATAATTCAAGTTCCCCAAATTACATTCATGAGCTAGATTCTTCATCACTAAACATAACCTAGAAAATAATAGACAATCACTTGTGAATACGGGTTACCTCAACTTGTGTAAGATGCATGGTAACAATACTTGTTTCTCTTTTTCTCCAACTCTTTTTTTTTTTCTTTTCAATCTTTTTCAGTTTTCTCTCTTTAAAAAAGCCATACAACCATGTTCCCTTCTTTTCTTTCTTTCTTTTCTTCTCTTTCACTTTCTTTCTTGTTCAAAAAACAAAAGACTTCTTATTCCCAAGCTCGATCTCCATAGCCAACCAACGCTTCTGGTTCGACCTCCACGCTATTCCCAAGCCCTCAAAACGTCCTCTCTTTTGCTGAGTTTGCTCTCCTTTATAGATTAATTTAACTATGAGTTTGAATCAAACTCGAGTTCCTATCCGACTTAAACAAGAGTGTTTTAACGTACAAATCGGACTAACTTCTAGATCTCCAATGAACAATCCCACCGTTGGATTTGAAGATCAAGAAGTCGTGAAGCTCTCCTCCAAAAATCACTAATCGGACACTGATGACCATCCGATGAAGAGGTTGATCAAAACTGGACTCAGAGTTTGAGTCAAACTCAGAGTTCCATCTGACTTAAACAAGGAGTGTTTTTCGTACCAATCGGACTAACTTAGAGATCTCCAATGAACAATCCCACCGTTGGATTTGAAGATCAAGAAGTCGTGAAGCTCTCCTCCAAAAATCGGCTAATCGGACACTGGATGACCATCTAAGAGGTTGATCAAAACTGACAGAGACCCTCAAAACGATTCTTGAGTTTTCTTTATTTGAATTGGATTCTTTCTCTCGAACCTTTTTGTGTGTTGCTGTACCATATCAAAACCCACTTAAGTTGCCAACAATGACAACACCTTCATTTTAGGCCAATGGAACAACAATCTCCCCCTTTGGAATTGTTGGCAACTCAACTCTTTTCTTTTCTCTCCTTTGACAACAAGTACAAAGGGTGCTTTGTGCTCCCCCTACCATAGAGCTCCCCTACATAGACTCTTCCATAGGAGTGCCACCGCACCTTCCTATCCTTGGAGAGATGACGTTCTATGTATTTTCTCACTTACTCCCCCTTGGAGCCACAACCCCAAGCTTTACTCTTAATCTCAAAACTTTGTTTGGACAGTGTTTTGTGAAGATATCACCACTTGATTTTCTGTGAGAACAAACTCCAAACTCACTTCACTTTTTGACATGGACCACATACATGATTTGAAGGCCTTTTAATCTTTGGAAGATCTCTCACAACTTCCCTTTTACTGAGCTTGCAAGATTCTTGAGATTTATATGCCCAATCTCCTATGCCATAACAAGCTTTCATCCTCTTGACTCACCATGCACTGTCTTCACTAGTGTTTGATAAGACATATAAGTTTCCGGTTGTTCGTTCCTAAAGCCACTGCTTTGCCATTTTTGGCTTCTTGATTTCACAACCTTCTTTAGTGAAAAGAACTTCATATCCACCATCACATTTGGCTCACACTAAGAAGATTGTGTTTGAGCCCACTCACATATAGAACATTATTGGATTTTAACTTTCCTTCATCCACTTAACCGAGCCTCTACCTTCAATCTTGGCCCCATCATTGTTGCAAATCTCACTGAACCACCTTTCACTACATCAAGGCTTGAGAACCTATTCTTGTCACCTCGTCATATGTGTGGAACACCCACTATCAAGTATCCAAGGTGTCTCGCTACTATGAGCCTTGAAAGCTGTTTGAACTACCAAGGAATTTATCATTTTCCCTTTTTGTCCTTTCTCAACCCAACGCTTTATCTCGATACATCAATAAGTTCCCTCGATTTTCTTTGAATTGTTTGTGTATGTCTTTGAGCTAGCTTTTGGGGAAGGTTTATCTCCTTCTGAAGGAAGAGCCCAACAATACCTTGCAATATGTCCCAACTTGAAACACCAACATTCTATTTTAACCTTATCCAATGGAGCAACGTTTATGTTGTTGAATGCCACAACCTTTTGTCTTCTACGTTTCCACTTTAGTCCAAAGTTATTGCATCCATAACAATACCATTAAACCTTGACCATTAAATGTTTTATGATAAGCTCCAGATAGCCTTCTTTACTCATCTGTTGGTCTTCAATATTGGATTCTTTTGGTGCTCCTCATCAAGACTCATTGATTTGTTGTATTTCTATTTCCATTGGTCTTATTTACATTTGAAATTCCCCTTTGAGTATCCAAGACCTAATATGAGGTGACCTCTCAACACCAAGATCTCATCTAGTACATTATCTCTTCCAAGTAGAAGTAAAGTGAGTAGTCCGCACTTGATTTTCAACTGCTTGTCCTAAAGTTCAATGTAACTGGAGTGGATGATGTGGTAGCTTCTAAATAACTCCTCTTTTGTTCTCCTTCAAGTTCGATCTTAACCTTCCAACTTCTTTTCAAGTTCTTCACACTCTTCACACTTAGAGAGGTAAGATGATGAGTCATTTATAACATGTCAATCACTATTGTCTCAACCCTTGTTGTTGTCTCGATTTTCGTTGATTCTTCATTTCTCATTTTTCTTCCTTTCCTTTTGAGATCAAGCAGCGGTACAACTCACCAACATAATCAATTTCACCTTCATGTCTTCATATATCACTTTTCTTTAGTTGAGGTGATTCATCATCTTCAATAGCCATAAATAAACCTCATCCTTGAGTCATTGTCTTCATCCATTCTTCTTCAGGAGTAGCATTCATCTTAGTCAAAAGACTTCTCCTTTTGAAATGCTTCTTTTCTTTTTTTTCTTTCCCTTCAATCTTTCTCTCTTCCTCTTCATCTTCCTCTTCATCTATGTTTCCTCTCTTAGGACATTTAGAGGCAAAGTGTCCTATTCCACCACAACTGACACTTAGCTTTCCCTTGTGTTTACCTGTCCTTTCTTAAACTTTCTAGCTAAGTGCTATAGTTCATCATCAAGTCTTCATTCTTTTTCTTCTTTGACCCTTAGCTTCTTCATTGCTTTGAATGCTTCCTTCTCCTGACCCTTTTCAGTCTCATCTCAGTTTTGTGTTCCATTCTTCATCATAGTTTTATCCAATCTTTGCTTCTTCAATGCCGCTTTTCATATTTGCCTCGAGATCTTCACATATCACATTTTCAATTTTTCTCCAACTCCTCCGATGGAGTTTACAACCTCATTTACTTTGACCATGTAGCTGTCTATGTCTTCTTCTTCAGTCATCTTAAGACTTTCAAATTGTGCTCAAGATTTGCGGTTTGGCTTTCTTAACTTTGATGTCCCCTTCATAGATGCTTATCAACCTCGTCCCGGACTTCTTTAGTCGTATCACAGTCCATTACTTTAGCCATGACTTCTTCATTCAGCCCGGACATGATAGCATTTAATGCCCCGAGATTGTGTGCATAAGCCTTTTTGCCTCATTGTCTATAAGCGGAGCTACCGATTCCTCATAGCCATTAATCACAGACTCGCCATACATCATACCCTAGAGATCCAATGTATATCCGCATTCTTCTTTTCCAAAAACATATCCCGTACCATCAAAAATAGAAAATTTCCCAAAGTCTTTGGAGCTGCCTCCACTTGTGGCCATTCTTACAAACTCTCTGATCAAATCCCGAAGTGGTTACACTTCTCTTCACGGGAACTTGGCTCTGATACCAATTGTTATTCCCAGATTGACACTGAGAGGGGGGTGAATCAGTGTCTTCAAAAATTCACCACAATGTGGTTGGGTCTACCAGCATGGTGTACCACCACTCGCAATCAAGGCACTCCAATATGTGCAACAAAGAAAAATAAACAAAAACGCAATGCACCAGAGTTTACGTGGTTCGGCCAAATTGCCTACATCCACGGAATAATACCCAACCTAGGGTTTCGTATATTACTCAATACACTCTTAGATATTTTGACTGCTACAACAGTCCAGGAACACCAATCCCTGTTATAGTCTAAAATGCAATTCAGACAAGGGCACCAACCCCAACCCCCTAGACAAGCTCCAACTTGCTAGGTCACATTATTTTGACTGCTACAACAGTCCAGAACACCAATCCTCGCTATAGTCTAAAATGCAATTCAGACAAGGGCACCAACCCCAACCCCCTAGACAAGCTCCAACTTGCTAGGTCACAATGTAAACCAATAATTCAAGTTCCCCAAATTACATTCATGAGCTAGATTCTTCATCACTAAACATAACCTAGAAAATAATAGACAATCACTTGTGAATACGGGTTACCTCAACTTGTGTAAGATGCATGGTAACAATACTTGTTTCTCTTTTTCTCCAACTCTTTTTTTTTTCTCTTTTCAATCTTTTTCAGTTTTCTCTCTTTAAAAAAGCCATACAACCATGTTCCCTTCTTTTCTTCTTCCGCTTCTCTTTTCTTCTCTTTCACTTTCTTTCTTGTTCAAAGAAAACAAAAGACTTCTTATTCCCAAGCTTCAGATCTCCATAGCCAACCAACGCTTCTGGTTCGACCTCCACGCTATTCCCAAGCTCCTCAAAAACGTCCTCTCTTTTGCTGGAGTTTGCTCTCCTTTTATAGATTAATTTAACTCTGAGTTTGAATCAAACTCAGAGTTCCTATCTGACTTAAACAAGGAGTGTTTTAACGTACAAATCGGACTAACTTCTAGATCTCCAATGAACAATCCCACCGTTGGATTTGAAGATCAAGAAGTCGTGAAGCTCTCCTCCAAAAATCAGCTCAATCGGACACTGGATGACCATCCGATGAAGAGGTTGATCAAAACTGGACTCAGAGTTTGAGTCAAACTCAGAGTTCCAATCTGACTTAAACAAGGAGTGTTTTTTCGTACCAATCGGACTAACTTAGAGATCTCCAATGAAAAATCCCACCGTTGGATTTGAAGATCAAGAAGTCCTGAAGCTCTCCTCCAAAAATCGGCTCAATCGGACACTGGATGACCATCCGATGAAGAGGTTGATCAAAACTGGACAGAGACCCTCAAAAACGGGATTCTTGAGTTTTCTTTATTTGAATTGGATTCTTTCTCTCGGAACCTTTTTGTGTGTTGCTGTACCATATCAAAACCCACTTAAGTTGCCAACAATGACAACACCTTCATTTTAGGCCAATGGAACAACAAAATCAATCACATTTTGTTAACAAATCTGTTGCTATATGTGCAGGGTGTCAGTCTCCTACACATGTAATTGAGGAATGCCCTAGCTATTCTGGAGGCCAACACGAAAATGTTAGTGCGATGTTTCCAAACCCGTATAGTAACACGTACAATCCTGGGTGGAAAAATCATCCTAACTTTTCATGGTCCCAAGGGCAAAACCGAAATGAATTAAGCAATTATTCCACACAAAATCAATTTGGTGCTCCTCAAAAACAAAGTGCACAATTTTTTCATAATCAAAATGTCCAGTTCCCTCAAGCCCCAAATTTTCAAAATGCCAATTTAGCTAGGCCTATCAATCCACCTATTGTGCCTCATATGCCTCTCACTGCACAAAATCAATCAATACTTGGTTTCAATAGAGGTAATAATCCAGAGTTTTCTCGTCTCTCTACCTTAGAGAAGAATATGGAAGTACTTTCCAGCACATTCATGACTTCTATGCATAATATGGAAAGACAAATCTCCACTCTTGCAAGTGCTTTGTCTGAGCGAGAAAAGGGTAAAATGCCTAATCAACCTGAGTTAAATCCTAGGATTCAGATTCAGCAAAGACCATCAAATTTACCAAATCAAGTCAACCAAGTTGATCCTCCCCTTCTTCTTTAGCTTCAATAAATTATGTGTCTGCATTGCGAAGTGGGAAAGGGTATTTAACATGTGAGTCACATATTAATGAAAAGAGCAAGATTAGTGACCACTGTGATGAGGAGAATGTTCAAGTATCTCCTAATGAGGGTTTGTCTGAGAAACCCATAGAAGTTGAAGATGAGTAAATTACTGTAGTAGTACCTAAGTTTGTTGAACCATTAGCTGAAACAATGAGAAAAGAGAAATTTTCAACTGAGAGTCCTTATTTTCCTAAGGCCCCTTTTCCCAAATATCTAGTTAATAAGAAGAAGACTGCAACTATGGAGAAAATTTTTGATGTCTTCAAAAAAGTTGAAGTGAATCCCTCTTTTAGATGCCATATCCCAGATCCCTACCTATGCAAAAGTGTTGAAAGATCTATGCACTCATAAAAGAATCACTAGCGTTCCCAAAAAGACATTCTTGGCAGGTAACATCAGTTCCATAATTACTCAACCTATAGCAGCCAAGTATAAGGATCCTGGGAGCCCCACCATAGCTTGTGTCATAGGCAATACACACATTGAACATGCTTTAATTGATCTTGGTGCAATTGTGAATCTTTTGCCTTACCATGTTTATAAGCAACTAGGATTGAGAGAATTGAAAGCAACTAAAACTACTCTTCAGTTGACAGATAGGTCAATTAAGATTCTTAAAGAGATGGTTGAAGATGTTTTATTGAAGGTGGGAGAATTTATTTTTCCAGTTGATTTCATTGTGTTAGATACTAAACATTTTTCAATCAAGGATGAAATCCCAATAATTTTAGGAAGACCGTTTTTGGCTACTAGTAATGCTTTAATCAATTGTCGCAATGGCCTCTTATGGTTGTCTTTTGGAAATTGAACCGTGGAGTTTAATATGTTCAGGATAGGGAAACAACCACAAATTGAAGAAGAAATCAATATACTTGAGGAGTCTTTGGATTTTCCTAATGATTTGATTACCAATTTTAAGATTGAATTTGGTCATGAATTTCAAGAATGTTTGGATATGTTGGATGGTGATAGTGAAACCTTCTTTTCTGAAGTCTCAAGTTTTCACATGCCTTTGGAGCCTATTAAACCCTTATCCATCTCCATCTCCATTCCTAAACCCTCAATAGTTGAAACTCCAAGGTATGCCCTCTTTTGCATTGCCCTTATTCTTCTTTTCATGCATGCATTGAAGACATTGCATTACTTAAGTGTGGGGGGAATACCTTTGGCTTCTTTGTGAATTTTAACTTTGACTTTTGGTTTGTGTACATACTCTTTCAATTGCTATGATGTGTGAAATGAGAGTGATTTTGGTACCCATCATGAACACATAAAAACCATGTTAAGAAGAAGGTAACTTGTATGTATGTTGAGATAAGAATTTCCTTGGAAAAATAAGAGGCCCTTAACTTGAGGCATTGGACCATCTATGGGTTTTGTGGGTCCTTGTTTCTTTGGCTAGAGGTTGAGATCAATCTTTTGCATGGCATGACAAAAGTTCAAAAAGAAATGAGAAAAAAGAAAAAAAAAAAAAAAAAAGTAGAAAGTAAAAGTTGAATTTCTTAGAACTAGATAGGGCACTCCGACTCAGGAATCGAGGTGACTTGATCGAAACTCTTAGGAATGATATTATTGAAAAGAACTCTCGTATCACTGTCTATGTGGGCATATGCAAAGCAAAGCTACAAAGTAACTTGGGTTTCTGGTGTTTGCTCCACCATGTTATTCATGCCAACCGTAGTAGAGTAAAGTAGAGTTCACTACTCAAAATAAAAAAGAGAAACAAATGCAAGTGTCATCAATAGAAATGATTGGTCAAAAATACTTCAAAACCTTAGTCCTTGGTCCTCTTATTCTATTAGTGGTTTTGCTTAAAGGAGAGGTGTACTTGAAAGATGTGAGTCTTTGATTGAGATATATGCTTAGTCTCAAAAATCAATATGGGGTAATAAAGTTCAAGTGTGGGGGATCTTAAATCAATGGTGAGGAAAATTGTCATAGCTATTGATTTTATATAAGTATTTACCAATTGTTAAAGTTGAAATTTGCAATGTTTTATTTTGAGCTGAATTGGAATTTTGGATGTATATTTTCTGCAAACATCCACAAGACAAAACTCGTCCTCTAGGGGTAACCTAGTGGTTTAAAGGCTTGTTGCACATGCTAAGTGTAACCGTGATTCCTACAAAAATGAGATTTTATTTTGTTGCATTAGTTTCTTACCTGCATTTGTATTTTTCTTTTATTCTTGCTTGAGGACAAACTTAATTTAAGTGTGGGGGAATCTGATGAGCACATTTATGTGTGAAATCTTAGGGCATAAAGCATGCATTTTACATACTTTGAGTGAAGCTACCTTGGGTTTTATGTTGTTTTTGCAGATTTTATGAATTTTTAGGATTTTAGCGAATATATGGAGTTTTGGGTATGAAACATGCAATTTTACACGTCAAGAGGTCCGTTCAAATTCTCAAGTGCGAAAGTGGGCCTAATTTGGAGCATGATGAGCTAGAGATACAATTATGTGCCAACTTGAGAATATCTTGTAAAATTAGATTAAGATTTTTATTTTATTTTTCTTTATTGTAATTGAAAATTGTATGGGGCTTACAAGTAGTCAAAGACTAGGATTTTCTATTTCTTTTAGAAGATTTTATTTATTTCTCTAATTAGTTTTTTTTTCCTCTCTCTCCCCACTTTCTATTTTATTTACTTTTTTATTTCCTTAATAACCAACCCACTTATATTTTTGTTAACAAAATATATTTTTTATTGTTTTTTATTTTCTTTCTCTTTCCTTTTCCCACTTTGTCTCCACGTTAACTTCTGATGCGTCCAAAATCTGCTCGGCCCTTGGATCTCCACGTAATGTCCTGCAAAACAAAAGCGTCAGATGTGGCCCGACCGCTGGGGTCGGGAGTCCACCTCCGAAGGCTAAGTCAGTTGATGAACTTAATCACAAACGGCTCTGCTAGAAGCACAGAGCTAATGAATGAAGAAACGGGAAAGGTGATCTAGATAGCAGGACGCTGATAGTTGAGGTCTATCAGTATGTATCTGAACCTGAGTCTCAGATAATATTCTCCTTGATCAATTGATCCGTCCCTCACCTTGTATAGTAGTGAGGTTTATATAGAGTGTACCTTCGAATCTCCTTCGTTGGATGCACTCGAGCCTTCTTCGGGTAGTCGTTGGATCTTATCAATAAGACCCGTTGAGCGATAGACTTCTACTAGTTTGGGCTAGTAAAGGACTCTCGAGATAACCGTTAGGTTATGCGATAGTTATCCCTTTGATGATGATTATCCGCAGCCGTCGGTTTGAGTCTGCTTGTCATCGGGGTGATTACCCTAATCCATAAGTAAGATTAGGGCACGCTTGCGTGAGAATAATCTTTCTTCTTCAGACAAGCCATCTTACGGATCCGGTTCGCTCGGGAGCGATTCGGTTTTCTCCGTCTCGACCGGGGTCGAGGGTCGGACCAGGTGTGAACCCGGTCTGAACATAAACTCTCCATATCCACGAGCCCCCTGCACCAAGCGTTCGGTTGATCCCGAGGGTTTGGTTTTTAAGCTCGGGGGTTCGTCGTCAAGTGATGATCTCTGCGTGCTTCATTAAATGTCATATCACATTTAATGCGGTGGTCACTTTTCCTCGAGTGTTGTGAGTGTAAGGCCACATGTCTCCGTTGCGGTTGATCCGTCGTGGCTCACGTCATCCAAGCGACGGTTTCCGAACGCCTATTTCGGATTCGTGAGTTCAAACTTTCAAAACGTCTTTCAATCTTGATCGTCAATTTTGAATCAATCTCGATCGTTCGGATTCCCGAACACTCGTGCGGGAGTTTTAAAAGCGGTTCGTTGTCTTCGTAGGTTTCATTCTTCCTGTCTGGAATTTGAACCTTTGTCGTCGCTTCGCGCCTTCCTCGCTCTCAAGCTTCCGTCTCACCTGAATCGGTAAGTTTACTGATCTTTTCTTTTTGTAGTTTACTTGAAACGAGTAATGGCGGACGATAGGGCTTCTTTAGTACCCCATGTTGGTGATAGCGTGATGCTTTTGCTTCTCCCCCTCCCCGAACAGTCGGATAGTGATAACAAAACCCTAACCGTCCTCCGCGGGAGTTCGCTGAAGTTTCTCAAAAAGGTTTTGAAAGAAAAACCGAAACTTCTCCTGTCCTTGTCGAGTCTGGATCTTCCAAGATCGTTGATTCCTCTAGGCAACCTCAAACCTCCGGGTCCAATAGTGGGCCTGGCTCCGTTCCCCTCCATTTATAATGGAGAAACTCTTCTTTCCGCTGTCCAAGATTTTGACCTTCCTTCCTCATATCAGAGTTAGGGCTCCCCACCCCGATGAGAGGGTTGATTCATCCCTTTCGGGTGAATTTTCTCTCAGTACATAGATACACCTGGAAAGCGGGGTTCGCTTTCCTTTTTTAATCCTTTATTTTCCGCAGTTTTGAATCACCGGAACATTTGTCCCGGAATGCTCCTCCCCAATAGTCGGGGTCTCATCGTCGGCTTCTTGGGTTTGTGTTTTGAGCTTGGCATCACGCCATCTCTTTCTCTTTTTGTACATTTTCATGTTCTTTCTATCTCCCATCCTCCCGGATGGGTCTTTCTTTCCAAACGCAATAGGGCTGAACTTGATTGGAGGGGCAGCATCCTCGCCAAAGGAACTTGCCCTTCTAACCACAAAAGATGGCGCGAACGATATTTTTTTTGTCGAGCGCCTCCATCAGATCTTAACTTCCCGACCACTTGGAGATGACCGACAGGGTCACTCGGGATCCTGAGAAAGCTGCAGAGTGGAGCTCTCTCGCTCTTGCTCCTTCGATCGCCAGGGAGTTTGAAGCCCTGGATGACACCTCCCTTGTGAGTCAATCTACAAGGTAACGGTCTTTTTGCTTATTTATGTTTTCATAATTTCTTATGACTTCTTCTGATGTCTTCCATCTTCCCAGGAATGCCGTGTTGAGCTTTTATCAACACATGGAAGCATTGAGCCGTGTTGGTCGCACCAGCTCCTTGCTGCAAACTTGTGAAGAGAAATTGGCCAAGGCCAATTCCGAAATAGACCACCGATGCAGCCATCTTGTAGAGCTGCAGAAAAGCATGAGGAAGAAGTGACCTCCCTCAAGGAAGCCCTTGAAGCTTCAAGAATTCGTGTCTCTGCTGCCGAGCGCGAGGCCGGAAGCAAAAGGCAGCTGCCACGTTGTTTGGTGACCTCCTTGAAATTAAGAGTAGGGATCTCGAAGAACATCTGAAGTTGGCAATCCCTAGCAAGCCTGAGCATATCAAGCCAAACCTTCGGAAGGAGTGCATCCGGAAATACCTGGAGAGCGTACCTTTCTCCGAATTGCTAGGTTTCTACAACATTCGGGCTTATCGCATGGGGGCGTAACGACGTTTGGGAGCAGATCCTTGGAACGATCCCCGACTTCGACACTTGCTCCTTTTCGTGAGGTATGCCACCCGGAGGTCTTCGGGAAAGTTGGTATGGATCTCCCAGACTGGGCCCAGGGAGTAGATGATCCTTTTCCAGCTGACCCTCAATATGAGGCATATCTAGATGACGAGCCGGCACTTCCAGAGGAGAAATCACAAGCCGAGTCTCAAGTTGTTGCTGTAGAGGATTCAGCCGATGACATTCTTGAGGAAGGCTCTTCTCAGGATCCTGAGAAAAGTCATCCCGACCAGGGTCCCTCGGGCAACAATGAAGAAAAGGCTTAGGGTGTTGTTCCTTTGTAAAGATGTACCCTCATTTTAATGAATAGACATTTCTTTACTCATGTTGGTCTCAAATTTCCCCATCTCTTGCCGAAGTATTGCCTTGAATATCAAAGTATTAATGATAAAACTTATCACTTAACTCTTCATTCCTCGCCGAATAATGATCTTGTAGAAATATTGTGAAGATGCGTTTCGGGAAGATGCGTTAATCTTCCCCACTACTTCATTTATTGCAAAGTCCGCACGTTTCCCTTCTGCGAAGTTCAAACGTTTTCCTGCTTTTGTGTACCATTCACTGTTTCCAATGAATCGGAAATACCTCCATTATTTTAATGGCAGTGCGACGATTGGAGGTTTCTCTGCACCAGGTGCTCGCTTCCACATGTTCCCATGTGGCATCCCTTCGACCGTTGATCTTGCTTTTTACGGATTTCGAAGCGTCGTTTCGATCTGGGTCGTCGGTTGTCCTTAGCCTTCAACCGTCGTCTTATACCTGAGGCTATTTAAAGCCTTCGTGGGTACCCTCCATCTATCCTGACTTCTGCAAGATAGATTTGCTAAAGTGCCAAAGCAACCTTTCGTCCTTCGGCCTGCCTCCGTATTCCTCGTACTTCGACGACAGCTCTATCCATTTCTGAACAAGTGAGTTTTAGATTTCTCATCTCCTTCCCCTTTTTCCCCAATAGTAAACTGTACAGTAGTTATACTTGGGGTTTAGTTTTTTGGTCAGTCAGATGCTTTAGAAAACTAGGGTTTTCCCATTGTTGCTGTTGTTTTATTTACGTATCGATACGGCTGTTTGTTTTTTTGTATAGTGGCTCCCAAGATCAACCCGGACTTTATCGGAGCAAAATCTCGCAAGAATATCATTCCGTCGGTGGTGATTGGGGCCGGTGCGGTGGTTTCAGCTAGTGAATCCTCCAAGCGTAAGGCGGCTAGCTGGCGGTGGATCTTCAAGTCGATTCCCGCAGCTTCTGTTGATGCCGTCCCTGCGCCTCCTTTGCCCGAAGTGACCGCTCGTCTTTCCCAGGAAGATCTTGATCACTCCGTTGCCGATGGTCCCGGCGGCAATCCTGCTGGTGAGCCTATTGGTGAGCCTGTCGGTGCACCCCCGAAGGAGACTCTTCGGGCATCTGAGGCAACTATGTTGGCGTCTGATGAAGGTGTGGCCCCAGCAGGAGCTGCTCCTATTTCTAACTCCAGTGCTTGTTTGGCATCCTCCTCCTCTCCTTCTGAGTTGGAGGATTTTGCTACCAGGAAGCGTCGTCGGACGACAAGTGATGAAGCTCATCCTTCTCTTGGTGTAGTTCGTCCTTCTCTTGATGTGGCTCATCCTTCTCATCCTTCGCCTGAATTAGTGTCAAACGAGTTTGACAAAGCGTTGGAATGGTGTACTGCTGCTCGAATGACTTTTGAGAGCGCAGTTCTTTCCAAACTTCCAGATGAAGTCTTTACGAAGTCACTAGTGATGTAAGTCTTTCTTCATTTTCCTCTGATTTTGAAAAATTACTTTTCTGCTCCTCGCTAACTCGAAAGTTGTTTGCGGGAGTCTTCTTTGTAACTTCCACAACCAAGTGGAAGCGATTACTAGACTCGATAGGTTGAGCAATGAAGTTTCTAGGCTTCAGAGAATCTCTGAAGCTAAAGATGTTGAGATTGCTCGCCTTCGGAATCTAGCTTGGGAGGTGGCGGGGAGAAAAGAATTCGATGATTGGTCGTCTTCGGTCAGATTTGGATGATGCCGGGGAGAAGATCCGGCGACTGGAACGGACAGTTGGAAAGTCGGGAGCTAAAGGATCCGAAACATTACCCGAAAGGCAAGCCGTCGTTCCTTTGCCCGAATCCCTTCCAACTGATGTTCGCAGAGCTCGTGTCTTCAAGTATTTACACGATAAGCCTTTTGTTGATATGTTGAATGCTTACAACTTGCGGGCGTACCGGGATGGTGAGAACGAAGTATGGGAATCAATACTAAGGAAAGATCCTCATTTTGATACGACTCCCTACGGTCTTGTTTGCCATCCCGAAGTATTTACCAACCTGGGTATTCCTCCTCCCGATAGGACCAAGGATAAGATTTATCCTCCACCTTCCGATCCGAGATATTATGCAATATCTGGAAGATTCTCCTGTTTATTCTCCGGCTGGAAGAAGTCAATTATGACGAGCTTGTGCCGAATGCGAGTTTGGTCGAGGACCATTCTTCTCCTCGGACAAGTTGGGCAAAGAGTATGAAATTGCAGAGGATTTTCTGAATATTGGAATATTTTTGTAATCCTCCTTTCTTCTCTTCTTTTCTTTGACTCCTCTCAATGGTTGACTCATATGTTTGTTCTAGCAAAGTCGCATCGATCTTGTATGACTTGTTAACAGTCACCTGTAATGACCTTCTTCTTTGATCGAGATTGTATCCAGCTCTTGTAATTGTTTTGATACTGGCCTCTTTGGATCTTCCGAAGAAATAAGAAATTACTTTATCTTGAACTTTGCTAGCCACTTGAATCGTCGTTGTATTAGGTCTTAGTTGTCTGAAACAATGCCTACACTTAAGGATTTCCGGAGAAATACAATAAGTCTGAGAAGGAACTCACTCGGGTTTTAAACCGATGCCTTATACTTAAGGATTTCCGGAGAAATACAATAAGTCTGAGAAGGAACTCACTCGGGTTTTAAACCGATGCCTTATACTTAAGGATTTCCGGAGAAATACAATAAGTCTGAGAAGGAACTCACTCGGATTTTAAACCGATGCCTTATACTTAAGGATAATTCAAAAATTCAATAAGTCTCGAAGGAACTTACTCGGGTATTAAACCGACGCCTTGCAAAAGGAACTCACTCGGATTTTCATCCTATGCCCCGACTTAAGAAAGTTCAAAAGATTTTCCATAAGTGTTGAAGTGTTGAAGGACCCACACGAATTTTCATCCGATGCCTTATAGTTGGATCTTGTTCTTGAATGTGGTGTATGATGCCCCCCAATCAAAAGATAGTTTGTTGAAAACCAAAAATTGCATTGATTGAGTTGAAAATGATTACATCGCGAACAAAATTGAAATCATCTTCAAGGATAAAACTTTTTGAGATGCCTAGCATTCCACGAACGATCCAATTCTTTACGGGAATCAATGTTCTTCAGCTTGTAAGCTCTCGAACCGACCGATTTCACAACCATATAAGGTCCTTCCCGGGAGGGTCCAACTTTCTTTGGTGACGCGGGTCGGAAGCTAGGGTGTTTCTCAACACCAAATCTCCGGCTAAGTACCGACGATTCTTCACTCGAGTATTATAATGAGACGCTATCCTTCTTTGATAATGTTGAGTTCGTGCTATTGCCTTTGCCCGAACTTCATCCAACAAATCAAGACTATCAAGCAGTCCTTGTTCATTTGCTTTTTCCTCGAACTCACGATCCCTTAACGTCCCTGCCATTATCTCCACTGGTGCCAATGCTTCGGATCCATATGCCAACCTGAATGGAGTTTCTCCTGTAGGTGTTCGAACCGTAGTTCTATAAGCCCACAGTACATTATATAGTTCTTCGACCCAAGAAGCTTTGTCAGCTTCGAGTCTTCTCTTTATTCCTTCCAGTAGCATTTGGTTAGTAACCTCTACCTGGCCATTTCTTTGGGGGTATGCCACTGAGGACATACGATGCTCGATCATATATGTTCCACAGAAATTGCTCAAATTGTGGATAGTCGAACCGAGTACCATGGTCGATGACAATTATCTTTGGAATCCCAAAGCGATATATGATTGATTCAAGCACAAATTTCTCCACTTTTTCTCAATAATTGTCGCCGAGTGCACTAGCTTCTACCCATTTTGTGAAGTAATCAATTGCTACTATCGAGATATTCTCGTCCGCCCGATGCCTTGGTGAATTTGCCCATGATATCAATTCCCCACATTGCCAAGGGAATGGGATTTAGAATTGAAGTCATAATCTCCGCCGAGCGCTTCGATCTTGTAGCATGAATTTGACAGTTACTACATCGACGAACGTAGTCCATAGCAGCTTCTTGGATCTTAGGCCAATATAACCCCAATCATAGAATTTCGTGGGCCAGGGCTCTGCCACCCAAGTGAGCGCCACAAATTCCTTCATGAACCTCAGCCAAAGCTGAGTTTGCTCCTTCGGGGCCTATACATCTCATAAGGGGTCCAGCATAAGATCTTTTATATAGTCTTCCATTCGAATGACAAATCTAGCTGATCTAATCTTGATCAACCTTGCTTCTCTTTGGATCCTCGGGTAACTTGTCATCCCTTAGATATTCAATTATTGGATCCATCCAGACAACGTTCGCTTCAATATAAGAAATTTCTTTCTCATGATAACTTGGAAAAGTTACCTCTTCAATATAGACCGAAGGGTCTAGATTCTTTTCCTTGGCATTGGCTAGTCGGGATAGCTCATCTGCCACTGAATTTTCATTCCTCGAAATCGAGATATCTTCAAATTCCGAAATTGGTTCCGAAATGCCTGCACTATCTCCCGATATTTTTGCAAGCGTGGTTCTTTAATGCCATACTCCCCCTGGACTTGGTTGACTATAAGCTAAGAGTCACTATAAATAGTAACATCTGCAATAGCTAATGCCTTTGACAACCGAAGTCCTGCTATTAGGGCCTCGTACTCCACTTCGTTATTACTCGCATCAAATGCGAATCTCAAAGCATATCGAATAATGAATCTGCCGGACTTTTTAATAGAATTCCAGCGCTGCTCCATCTTTATTACTCGAACCATCGACATATACCTCCCAAGTGGTTGGTATAATGGGATCTTCAATGGTGGGTTCCACTTGGTGCGATAGTTTCTACTACAAAGTCGGCTAATGCTTGAGCCTTGATTGCAGTCCTGGGCTTAAAGCTCACTTGGAACTCACTTAGCTCAACCGACCAGGATACCATCCTTCCGGACAAATCAGGTTTGTTAAGAACTTTACTAAGAGGAAAAGTTGTAAATACCTCAATTGGATGAGCTCTGAAAATATGGCCTTAGCTTCCTGGCGGCCATCATGAGAGCCGAGCACCGCTTCTCAATCTGCGAATATCTCGTCTCCGCATCCGGCAACACGTGGCTTACATAGTAAATCGGCCACTGTTTCTTATCTTTCTCCCGAACAAGTCTGCACCGACCGCGAAAAGGGATGTCGCTAGATATAGCTGTAATATTTCCCCTTCTCTGGTCCGGACAGGATCGGTGGTTGTCCAAGTGCATCTTTTAATTCCTCAAAAGCTTTCCGGCACTCTTCGATCCACTTTGCTTCCTTCTTGCCCTTCAGGTCTTTAAGTGCCTTGAAGAAAGGCAAACATTTTTCTCCGGACTTGGAGATAAATCGATTTAAGGCGACAACTCTCCTGTCAAACATTGTACATCCCGAACGGTTTTGGGAGCCTCCAAATCAATCGAGCTTGTATTTTGGCGGGGATTTGCCTCAATTCCCCTCTGTGATACCATGAAACCCAAGAATTTGCCCGAGGAGACTCCAAAAGCACATTTTTCGGGGTTCAACTTCATTTGATGTTTCCTTAGTACTGAGAAAACCTCAGTCAAATCTGCAATGTGATTTGCTTTTGTAAAGCTTTTCACGAGCATGTCGTCAACATATGCTTCAACGTTCTTTCCTATCAGCTCTTTGAAAATCTTGTTGACGGCCCTCTGATATGTTGCTCCTGCATTTTTCAGGCCAAAAGGCATGACCTTGTAATAATAGCTTTCACGATCAGTCATAAAAGCCGTATATTTCTCGTCTTCCTTATTCATAAGGATCTGATTATACCCCGAGTAGGCATCCATGAAACTTAAAGTTTCATACCCTGCAGTAGCATCTATCAAGAGGTCAATCCGAGGCAACGGGTAACAATCTTTTGGGCAAGCTTTGTTTAGATCCGTGTAGTCTGTACACATCCTCCACTTCCCATTCGCCTTTTTCACCATCACCACGTTGGCCAACCAAGTTGGGCACTCGATTGGTTCTATGAAACCAGAATTCTTAAGTTTTTCAACTTCATTCCGAACGGCTCCATACTTTTCAATAGAGAAATTTCTTCTTTTCGTATCACTTGGTTTCGCCTTAGGGTCTATCCGAGTTTGTGCTTTGCAATGGCCCGATCGATCCCAGGCATGTCCTCAGCAGACCACGCGAATACATCTTTATTCTGTTGAAGAAATAACTTCAATTAATCTTTAAACTCTTTCAGCTGTTCAGACCCGACATAAGTAATCTTTTTCGCATCCTCGGTACACAGCTGGATTTGCTCTAGTTTCTCCACTGGTTCGGGCCTTTGCATCTCTGTCTCTTCCCGATCATCTCGAACTTCTATGGGGAGGGCAGTAACCTTCTTCGGACCCTCCTTGTCTTTTAAATAGGCAACATAACACTGCCGAGAGATCTTCTCGTCGAGAGGAGACTTGACCGATTCCCATATCAGTCGGGAATTTTATCTTCAGGTGCTTTGTCGAAACAATAGCACCTATCTTGGATAAAGATGGTCGCCCAAGAATCATATTATAAGCTGGTAGTTCTCGAACCACCAGAAAGTTGATTCGGACAGTTGTTTCTTTGGGAAAACTTCCAATGGAAAGATCCAACTGAACCGATCCTTCCGCCACTGCAGATGACCCTGCAAAGCCATATAGGTGTGTTGATGAAGGTTTCATCAAATCTTGATCCACCTTCAATTTTTGATACACTTCGTAAGAAATTAGGTCAGCTGCAGACCCTGTATCAATCAATACTCTATGCACTTCCCGCCGTGCAATCTCTACCTTGATGACTATAGCATCATCGTGAGGTAAACAAACATCTCTCTCGTCTTCTTCGCTAAAGGTGATAGAATCTTCACCATTCAGCTTCTTCCGCTTCTGCGCCTCTCCGGCTCCAACAAATTTGGATTTGGTTTTTAAACTCCGGAATGATTCGGGCTCTGGACCCCCGAAGATGGTAAGGATCGGTGACCGAGTAGCGACTTCAATCACCTCCTTGCCTTTTTTGGACTTCGGGGCCTCCCTTGATCGTTCCGAATCGACCGAACGATTCCTTTTAGGGGCAGCCGCACGTGGCCCGCGTGGCTCCTCCCTTCTTCGCTAACAAACTGGACAGATGTCCACTGAGATATCAATCTCTCAATATTTGCCTTCAGATGACGACAGTCATTAGTGTAATGACCATAGTCCTTGTGGAATCGGCAATACTTTTCCCGATCCTGTTGCTCTCCGGGGTTTCAAAAGAATTTTAGGCGGCCACTTCAAAATATTTTTTCTTTTGAGAATATCGGCCCGAGGAGCATTCAATGGAGTGTACTCACTTCTGCTGGGGATCTTTGGCGCCAAGGTTGGGATCTTCCAACCCAATCACGAACATTCATCCTTGGCTTTCGCTTCGGCTCAGGGAGCCTTTTGTTCCTTATTGGAGACTTTATTATCTCCTTGGCGCGCATCTAGAATCTCCATGACTTCAGCCTATCGGCATCTCTGTACCAACTCAAGCATAAGTCGTGGGTATATCATGTAGTAATAACTCCAGGAGTTTCCGATTTGTGAGTCCCGTGAATAGAGTGGTTACGGCTACTGTTCATCCAAGTTTTCTATCTCCATCGTCACCTTGTTGAATCTTTTCAGAAACTCTCTGATCGATTCGTTCTTTCCCTGTCTGACAGTAAACAAGGTTTCTTCCGTTTTCTTGACCTGTATCCCACTCTGGAATCGCCCTATGAATTGGCGTGCCAATTCGTCAAAGTTTACGATCCTTCCAGAGGGGAGGTTAGAAAACCACTTTTGTGCCGCTCCGATTAGAGATGATCCGAAAACCCCGCATAAAATTTCATCGAATTACACGAAATCGCCATGGTGCTGTTGGTAATAGCCAATGTGAGCTATTGGATCTCCGGAGCCATCGAATGTTGAGAAGGTAGGCAAACGGAAGTTATGGGGAAACCGATATCCCGCGATTGGCTCAGCAAAAGGAGTCTTCCGAATGACTGAGTATATATCCTCAGTTATTCTTCCCTTAGCCAATTGCCCTAACTTCTCATTGATGTTGGCCAATTCTTGACCAATCTGGGTCGGGTGATCTTCAACAATACGATCACGACCTCGATTAACACGATCATCACGTGCTACTCGATCATCACGAACAGCTCGTCCTTCATGAACGTTTCTATCGTCACGAACTGCTCGATCATCACGAACGGTTCTTCTGACAGTGGGTGAGTGAGTTCTTACCCCAGAATCCAACCTTGTATTTGAATCAGTTGTACTCTCTTGCGGTCTATCGAACCGATCGCCTCGCCTTAGTTGATCATCAATCCTCCGAAGTCCTCGATCTCCTTCACGAAAATTCTGATCAACATTCCGGTCTTCACCATTCTTTGGTTACGTGGCAATGCACGTCTCCCCGAATCGTGTTGATCAGGTTCTTGTGGTAAAACCACTCGTCTGGTGAGCAAGCGGAGTGCTTGGCTCACCTCCAAGAGTTGAATCTTTACCTGATCCAATTGATCTTGGATTGTATTAGGAGGATTACGTCCTCCCTGGCCCTTATCCACTTCGATAGGATTTTGGCTTTCCTGGGGAATATCTGGATTATTCACCCCAGGTATCTGAACATCGGAATTGCGTTGTGCAGCGGCTGCTGCGGCTGCTGATCTAGTCACCACGGCTTTTTCAAGTCTTTCCCACAGACGGCGCCAAATGATGCGTCCAAAATCTGCTCGGCCCTTGGATCTCCATGTAATGTCCTGCAAAACAAAAGCGTCAGATGTGGCCCGACCGCTGGGGTCGGGAGTCCACCTCCGAAGGCTAAGTCGGTTGATGAACTTAATCACAAACGGCTCTGCTAGAAGCACGAGCTAATGAATGAAGAAACGGGAAAGGTGATCTAGATAGCGGGGACGCTAATAGTTGAGGTCTATCGATGTATGTATCCGAACCAGAGTCTCAGATAATATTCTCCTTGATCAATTGATCCGTCCCTCACCTTGTATAGTAGTGAGGTTTATATAGAGTGTACCTTCGAATCTCCTTCGTTGAATGCACTCGAGCCTTCTTTGGGTAGTCGTTGGATCTTATCAATAAGACCCGTTGAGCGATAGACTTCTACTAGTTTGGGCTAGTAGAGGACTCCTGAGATAACCGTTAGGTTATGCGATAGTTATCCCTTTGATGATGATTATCCGCAGCCGTCAGTTTGAGTCTGCTGTCATCAGGGTGATTACCCTAATCCATAAGTAAGATTAGGGCACGCTTGCGGCAGAATAATCTTTCTTCTTCAGCAAGCCATCTTCTGGATCCGGTTTGCTCGGGAGCGATTCGGTTTTCTCTGTCTCGACCGGGGTCGAGGGTCGGACCAGGTGTGAACCCGGTCTGATCATAAACTCTCCATATCAACTTCAAAATCAAAGTTTTTTTAATTTAATTTCTCCACCTTCTCTCCACTTTCCCTCTTCACGTGTCACTATTTTTATTTTTTTATTTTTTATTTTATTTTTTCTCCACACATTCTCTCTCTCTATTTCTCTCTTTTTTTTTTCATTTTTTTTTGGCCAACTCGGTTTATTAACCGGTGTTCGACCTGCGCGTCGCACACCTTGCTGTGGTGGGTGAGTCTCCCAGTGGGGATTTTTTGCATCCACAAGGATTTCTCTTTTTATTTCTAACGAATTTAGCTCTTTCTTTATTTGTTTTTCTTTTTCTATTTTACTATTATTATTATTATTATTATTATTATTAGTATTATTATGTATTATTACTTTATTTCCTTGTTTGTAAATTATTTTCCTTCTCCTAAAAATATTACCTCCCTCTTAGGTCTAGACACTTTATTTTTCTCTTTAGTTTATTTTTAGTCTTGCACTTTCTATTCTCTTTATCTTGCTCTAGGTTTTCTCTAGTTCTTTGATTATTTTGTGGGTTCTAGTTTTTTAGATTGAATATTTAGGAATATTAAAGTTGTGTAATTTATTTTATGCAAGTGTAATTCCTTTAGTTTTATCAATGCAATTTCAAGTTCAAGTTCAAGTTTTAAGTTTGAGGATTCGCTTTCTCTCTGGGTCTAGCAATTGCAGATCTAGATTATTCTAGATCTAGATCTAGTTGTTAGGGTTGGTTGAGATTCGAATCGTTTATTCAAGTTTTGTTTGGAAGATGCAAGTAAGTAAGATTCTTCAATAATCTTCTCTCCCCCTCCATTCCCCGCTTCTATCTACCCCCTCCATATTCTTAATTTAGGATTTAATTTCAGCATTTATTTATTGTTCTCCCTTTCCCCTGGGTCCTTGATCAAAGATGCCTAGTCATGCATCTCTTTGGTTAAGGTTCCTTTTGCTTTTATTGCTTTATTTATTGATTTGTTATTTACTTTCTGCACTTTTCTTTTCCTTTTTCTCTTTAATATTCTTTCCCCTGATCGGTGGACTGTAAGCTACGGCAAATGGTCCATGGTCAAAGTCATTATTATTATACTCCCCTTCCCTCGATCCAGAGCTGACACTTGGATCACTTCCATTTTCCTTTTATTTTTATTGTTCGCATTTTTTTTTCTTGTCTTTTATTTATGCATTGGTTGTGTTTGCTTTATTTTTCGTTTCAATTCGATTGCATTAGATGTATGCATTAGGATCGTTGGTTTAGTTTAATTAATTAGTTAACAAAATTGAATCATTCCACTCTCGCATTACTATTAAGAAGTTGAATTATAGGTGGCATATCTCCCCGAGATCGACCCGTTAGCTACACGATACTATACGCTTGTGGTTATTTTATTTAGCAAACAGTTGTTTGCCTCGATCGCCCCAGGTGACCCACCCAACTTTGGGAAAAAGGATATTTTTGGAAAAGTGATTTTTGAAGCCTTATTTAATGATTTTCCGTTATAAAATGTGTCATTATGTTCTAAAGGCCGTTTGAGAAGGTTAGAGCTCCTCAAGAGAACCCTCCCTAAGGTGAAGTCGTGAAGGAAAGGTGTGAAGATCATCCATCAAGGTTTTCGAACACCATTTCGCTTTCTTAAAGGTTAGTACTCATCATCTTCATTCTAGTTCTCTTCTTTTGATGGATTTCTCCTACTACCAAGACCTAGATGAAGGTTTTTACTTGCTGTAATAGGAGACCGATTTGAGAATCAAATCACTTCTTGGTTGGAGAATGGCGCTTGTTGATTGAGGAACCATGGGAAATCAGCTAAGGCTGAATTAGATCCACCTCATGACATGGTGAATGCAGCAAGAGATTTGGCTAATTTGGTGAAATATCAAGTTTGGGCTTGGCCTGATGTCGTTATAGGTCATTCGATGGGAGGAAAAGTTGCTTTACAATTTGCTCAAAGCTGTGCTAATGAAGATTTTGGTGAATAGTCCTTTGCCCTGACAATTATGGGTCTTGGACTCTGTACCCGGTGAAGTTAGCCCTACAGCAAGCGACTGAGAAGTGGAGAAGGTTTTGCAAACCCTTCAGCAGTTACCTTCATCTTTCCCTTCATGGAAGTGGGTAGTTGATTACATGATCAAGCAAGGATTTTCCGGAAAGAGGTAGAAGATGGGTGAAGGGATTCTCCCTTCACCCACCTAAGGGTTGGGTTGGACCATCTTAAATAAAAGTAAGGGCATTTGGGTAAATTTCATAATTCATGTTAATAGTAAAGTTAAATGTGGGTAACTTTTAACTTACTTGTGGGTGCCATGTAATATATGAGGCAATAGTGGGTGGTCAAGAGTTATGCTTCAAATATAGTGGGTGCCGTGTAATTTGCTCTAAAAACTATCATAATAATATAATTGAGGTATACATAAGTTGACCCGAATGAACTCATATTAAAAAAAAAAAAAAAAAAAAATTCAAATGCCACCTAAATCAGCACGTGCAAATACATGGAAAGAACATGATATCAAATTTTTTATAAGCAAGGATCCTCATAAAACATGACACCCCACACCAACTTTTCTTTAATAATTTCTCCAACCCCAAGTAAAGTAGATGGATAGTTGGATACATTATCATGATCATTTATAATTTATTTTTCCTTTTTCTTTATTAGAACCAATCATCATTTCTATTATAAGTACCCAAAATTATACTTGGCCTCTAATTAGAAGTCATGAAGCTCCTATCCAAAAATCAGGTTAATCGAATGCTGGATGACTATCTGATAAATGACTTGATAGAAACTAGACAGAGCACACTCAAAAAGGGGATTCTTCCTTTTTCTTTCTTTGAATAGGATTCTTTCTCTCTACTATGTATCCTAGATACATAGACCACTTGTGTCCCAGAAACCCAACATCCATAAGTAATACTGGTAATGGGTCGTGCGACCGGTGATATACTTGCACTCGTGAGCCCCAAACTAGAAACATTCCTAGAAGGCTAAAATGATAGCATCACTCAAAGAAACACATTAAATAAGCATAAATATATCACAGTGTCTTAGGTTTATTCAAACTCGTTAGACAAAAGGTATCTCGATCCCTCTGAGTGATCACCTTCTTGTTCTTAAAATGTTCGCTACTGTAACTAATACAGCTGTGGCGCCATCAAACACTCTTAAGGTGCAGTTGAATCAAACCTTTCATTTTGCCCCGAACCATCACTATACTTGGGATTGACTCCTTTCCCAGTAATGCCCCTTTAGGTCAAATCAATTATGACCATAGATCACCCTAAAGTAGCCACATCAACCCGTCATTTCGTGACATTGTCAAAAGTCACTAAGGACAACAATGGACCATAAAGTCCAGGACTCATAAAATGAAAGGAGCAAGGATCCATCCTCTCATTTCCATCTTATATTTGGTTATGTAGATGACTGGTGGGTGTTATACAGATCTAGTGCACCAAATCTTAAGGACATAGCAATTAAGGTTCTCTCACAGACTTGCTCATCCTCTGGTTGTGAGAAGAATTGTACCACCTTCTTAGTCATCCATAGTAAGGTACGGAATAGGTTGGGGTGTAAGAGGCTTGAGGACTTAGTGTATGTGTATTAAAATATGAGGCTAAGAATAGGGCACTTACAAGATGATATGGATGGCGAAACTCAGGAACCTATTGAATTGAATGATATATTCCACGAGCCCCCTCCCCCCCCCGAGGATGAGGATGATGATGTCATATATCATTGGGTTAGGGATTAGGGTGGCCCAATGTTGGATGGGTCAGGAGGGTAGTTGGATCCTACTATTGTTGCTGCCACGAGCCCAAATGTTGTGGTTGAGCATATATCTTATGATGAGGGTCAAGTTGCTATACCTGCAGCAGCAGCAGGACCAAGCATACCATTTGTGGAGCCACCTGATCAACTTGATACAACTAAGGTGAGGTCAAGTAGTGGGAGTTTAGATGATGCCAATGATATTATCCCTCCAAGTCAGCCTTTGAGTCATGGAGGTAGTCAGGCTGGTGGAGTTGCTGGTGGAAGTTAGGCTAGTTAGCAAAGGGAGTCACCTCCTCCAGGTTTGAGTCATCCAACATATGCGATGTAGGATACGAGCCCTAATTCCCATGCCGTCCAGACTTATACTAGGAGTAGGAAGACTAGATCGAACTCGGACAAAGAATGATTATGCAAAAATGCAGAATCTTGTATTGAACATAGGGAACATGAGCATAGATCATAGTCACAGTGGTTCACAACAGCAGAGTTGGCAATCATAAGAGTTCCTATACGGGGATCATGCCACCAGGTTAGATTGCATTGGGTACTCTTCTTATGGAGGTCATGCTATTCCTCAAGACCTTGCACTTGGAGAGTATGCATATGGGAGTGAAGGTGAACTATTGATTGAATGGTTTAGAAACCCCTACCCATATATTTAGTAGTAGCATGAACAACAAAAGCAACAATGCCTCTTTCATCCACCCATGATTGATGGTTACCCCAGAGTGCTATTCCTACAGTATTTTGACATAAAGACATATCGAAACCATATAAACCGATATGTAACATACTATAGTGATCAGAGTTGACTTGGGAGTTGTATGTGGCCATTGTTCATAATCCGTTGATGGAGAATGTTGAGCAATACCAACTAGTAAACTAGTCATTAGGTTTCAATATTCAAACTTTAGACTTTTATATGTGCAATTGTGTTACTTGTGTACAACTAATTTAGTACTTTAAGTCCTTACCATTGATTTTAATTGAATATATGTTGTGTCTGTCCATGCAAGTGCACGAAGTCGCCCAAGTAATAAAGAGGTAAGAGGGATATCATTCCCACGAGGATAAAAAAAAGTAGAAATTATGTACTAGCTTTAAGAACACCTATAATTATCTAGATAAACGAATTATGAAAGATTAACTAAATTATTGATTAAATTAATAAAACATGAACGAAATAACCAAATTGCTAACACAAATCAAAATTAATGGATGAAATGACTAGGGATTTGATTTCACCAAACATGATATAGATTATTGATTAACTCTCCCTTTCTCATATAACCAATTTAATCTCCCACTTGTTGACGAGATTCCCTAAGTTAGATTGCCTTATCTGTTATGCCTAAGGATCCCTAACATATTAAACCCCCCTACTAGTTACGCTAGAGGAATTTAATATATTGCATTAAACACAAGAAACTCATAAACAAGTTGAACAAACCATCTAACTTGTTACGCTTTAAATGTAATTTGTCATTCTTCAATCCTAGGTCTAATATGCATTCCTTATTGTTACATGGTTGAAAACACACCACGAGATTCATAAAGGTTGATCAGACATTCAGACATTAAGAACAAAATTGAAAAAAACAAGAGGGATAATTGAATTATATGAAAGGGGAATAAAATCAATAACTATCTCATATAAGGATCCATTTAACCCTAGCAAAAGAAACTTAAAACATTGCAAAAGAAGAAGAAGAAGAAGAAGAAGAAGAAGAAGAAGAAGAAGAAGAAAAAGAAATAGTTAAGGGAATCATCACTCTAGGGTTGAAGAAGAGACTTCTAACAACTCCAAAATTCATCCCAAAGCAGCTCCAACTCTCCAAATTCGTCCTCTGCAATCCCCTAAAGGCCAAAAACATTTTTTCTATTATTGGAGTATTCCCCTTTTATAGAGTGATTTTCTAGATTATATGGGATATGATTCCTGACAGTTTGAAACAAATTTAGAGTTCCTAATCTAACTCAACCAGGAAATTCAATTCTCTAGGTGGTGTATAAATCACATTGATTTCAAGTGCTCAAATGCACAATCCTACTATTGATTTAAAGATCAAGAAGTCACGAAGCTCTTGTCCAAAAATCAGGTCGATCGGATGCCGAATGACTCTAGGATAAATGACTTGATAGAAACTAGACAGAGCACACTCAAAAACGGGATTCTTCCTTTTTCTTTCTTTGAATAGGATTATTTTCCTCTTTTTTCCTTCTTTTATCAACCTTCAAACTCTAGTAATTGCCTCAAGCAAATCTTTGTTGTTGAAGGAGTCCAAGTACTAAGATGATTCACTACAAATATAGATAAATCTGAATCAGTTTTTACTAGGATAAATATAAAGTCACCAACGGGGGTTGGTCCAAGTGGTAAGCAGCTTGGTCCGCTTAAGCAAGGTTCCGGTATCAAAACTTTGTGGATGCAAAAAATCCCCGCTGGGAGACTCACCCACCACAGCCAGGTGTGCGACCTGGGTCGAACACCGGATTAGTCAAGGCAAAGCCTTGGAAATCGGAGTTGGCAACCCAAATTAAATAAATTAATATATATAAAATCAAAAAATCAAAATTACTTAAATTTGGGGAGAGTGCATCTTATGCTCATTTACGTGTGGTGTTATGGCCAATTGATACAAAATCAGTGTGAATACATGTAAATCTATCCAATTAATTATTCAAAATAATATGCATAAACAAACTTATCAATATGTGATGTGGCTTTATATTTGTATTTGTAGGTATGGAAGACAATGATGTTGTGTGGCAACACAGTGTCCCTGCAGATCCACGAGGCCAGAGATCACATACAACTAATGCAGAAGAGCCCTCAATGGAGGAAAACGCCAATTCAAGCAACATTTGGCTGGTGGTTATTGTTATACACTCATGTGTCATGTTGTCCCTACTCCTAGGAAAGAATATATGGTAGCCCACCTAATGGAGATGGAATGCCAAAATGTAGCTGCTGGTGTACATCGTGGTTGTGGACCTTGTGGTCAAGGTGTTGCTGAAGCTAGTGGTGGAGCTGATGCTGGAGAACCTGGAGTTGGTGGTGGAGCTAAGGATCTTGATTGAATTTTTATGATTTGATCCCATTCCATGATTGTCTTGTACTCTTGTAAACTTATGACTTATGAATTATGATTTATGACTTACTACAACTTCTAAAGTTGAAAAATTTTGAAAGCATTTAAGCTCTTTGATGTATTTGATAGTTGATACACTAGCTCTTTATTTATATGCCTTAAATCTTCTACATTACATCTTGGGCCACCGGGTTGATGCCAAGAAAACCCCACATCTCAGCCGACATCTCACAATCTCAATCGAAATCTCGAGTTTTTCAGGGTGGCAAGATTTTCCTCGAGAGCAAGATCTTCTACCATGGGCGTGACAATTTAAGCATGGCATAAGATTGTCGAACAATTTGACACATAAAAGTTTAGATTTGTTCTCGATGAAGAAGGGAACTATTTGAAACATTACAATAGTTAGGTTTCACCCGTTCCTTAGATTCAATGACTATTCTAAGCTTGTTTCTCGTCATTCTAGTTGACCCAATGATTATTGATAGTTCTTTTCAGAACTTTTTGAATCTTGGATTCTTTGGCTGTTGGGAGTCTATGGTTTACATCTAGTCTATAGGGGCATGCTGGAGATAAGCATGGACTCCCATATGTGATAACAACCAATTCAGCTAGGGTTACTGAACTTCCCACATGTGATGATAGAGTTGGACTGAACTAAGGTTTCGAAGAGAGAGTTGCATACTCAGTCAAGTTTGACTAGGGTTTCCAAGAGAGAGTTGGACACTCAACCAAGTTCAACTAAAGTTTCCAAGAGAAGGTTGGACTCCTACAGCAACCCAAATACTTGTAACCCTAATCTAATTACTTGTCATTACTCTATAAAAGAATCTTATTCAAATGCATCTAACCACAATACGAATCATGTTAGGTATCAGTTAGCTTTTATAGAAAGCATGTATACCACAATAAGAGTAATTAACCAAAAATGGACTACAGTGGACGTAGGTGTCATTGACCATCCAACTTCTCTAAACCCTAGGTACACATGTCTCTCGTGCTTGTTGTGCCATTTCATCTATAGTTGAAATAAAATTGTGATGTTGGGGAGGGGGAGCGCATTAACATTGGAATATTTTGTATCTTGTAATAATAACCAGAAGTGGTAGACAGGGAAACTCATTTTTCCCTCCTTGCTATGCATTTTATAAATAACTTTATTTTAGGTTAATGAAATGAGAGTATGAGGTTAAAGTTCAAAGACCTTAGAGAATACAAAATGAACATTTTTATACCAAAAAATCCACCTTCTTTCACAACAAATAGAAAGCATAGAATGGACACAAAAAGTAATTCAAGCTCAATGCTCAGATAAAGTGAAGCATTAAAAATTAGTTTTTTGGGGAAATTTTTGGATATTATTTTCCTCTTATGCCCTCCTACCTTTACATAACCTTTCATTGGAATAGAATATCAGCACCTTTCCCTTTTTCTTTTTTTTGGGTGTGGTATATCCCCCCTTCTTCTGAGTTTTTTTTTTTTGGATAATTTTTTGCCTCTCCTGAGTTTGATTTTATTACTAATAAAACCCTATTCTTTACAAAATTACTATTGCCCCCTTCCTTATAACTGTGTTAAGTTGCCGTTAAATTTGAATATGTAATGTCTAATTTGCCCTTCATTAAAATTAAGAAATCAAAAGCCGATGCTATCTCATTTATATAAATTAGATTAAATGTCAATTTTACCCTAAACTTCATTTATTTTTAATTAATATGGGCAAAATCCAAATCTATTTTGGTTTCCTGCCTTCACTTAGCTTCATTTATTTTGAATTAAAGAAATGGCCAAATTCAATTTGGTTTCCCACCTTCACTAAACTTCATTTATTTTGAAAATATTTTAGGAGATATTCAGTTTCCAATTTGAGTTGAATTCGATTTTCCTTCTTCTTTGGTTTCTATTTGAGTTTTATTCAATCATTCTTTCTTTATTTAGTAGTTTTATTTTTATTTATTATTATTATTATTATTATTATTATTATTATTATTATTATTATTATTATTATTATTATTATTATTATTATTATTATTATTATTATTATTTTAGAATAAAACAGATTATAACAGTTTAAGGGTACTAATGTAACTTGACAAAAGGGTAAATAAACAAAGAGATAAGTATAAGGGTATTTTGAGGTTTTTGAGAAAATATAAAGATGCCACATCATTAGTAAACTAATAGAACTTAACGGTAAGGGGCAATAGTAGTTGTAGACAAAGTTAAAAGTTGGATTAGTAATTTTGAAAAGCGGGATGGAATAAAATCAAAAAAGGCGGGGGGGCAAAAGTAATTATCCCTTTTTTTATTATTTTTTGTTTTCGCCGGCGAGCTTATATTGGGGAGGGAATATTTTTAATATAGGTGCCGCGGGATGAGTGTTGGACCTAAGACCCCCAGGGGAGTTTGGGTTCCTTTGATGAGTTATATGAGTTGTTTATTAATATATTTCAATCACCATTAATCAAGTCGGATAAGATTCTACTTGTTGAGATTTACCCAATAATCAGTTTTGTTTTTCTAATAACGAATGAATAATCAATACTTACAATTTGATAAACACAAAACTAAGTGCTGCTATTTCCTTTTGGTTATGCACATCATTGATAAAAAAAAGACTGCACTACCCTCGCTCCTTATTACAAGGGCAAATAACATGGAAAACATAAATTTATTACAAACAACGATGAAAATGGTACAAGAAGCGAAGACCAAAGGAAAATAAAACAAAGCTTACTTAGAGTACTTAATGAAAGCAACATGAGTGTTATTTGAGACCTTAGCGAGAGTTCCAAGCTCTGGAGCCAACAAGCACTTTGAGGATTCTTCCCTGTAAAAGAAGCCCAAGCATCCACAATCCTTGTTACATTTGTCCCTGCACTCACCCACCTTCATTGGTCCATCTCCCTCTGTGTACCCGTTCATGAAGTGCTCCACACCCACAACTTTGTAATAATCAATAACCTTTGTGGACCCAGTACTCCTACCTTTGTTGCAAGTAGGCAACACAGGTGAAGCACAACTACTCTTGCTCCAACCCAGCATGCCCTTTTGAGTTGGGCAAGCCACACATTGATCATCTTCACAAACTCCCAATGACCCACATCTCGTAGGCAGCTTGCATTCACTCTCCCTCCCTTCCCTATCAAAGAGGGTATATGTGATCTCCCATGCCCCCAATCAACTTTGTCGTTGTAGGTGTAGATCTTTAAGTTACCGTCATATCCCACTCTCAGCATAGAAAGAGTCGCGTTGTACTTTGGCCGGGCTAGAACAGAAGACCCAGAAGAGACGTTGTTGAGCTCCTTGTCGAGCGTCAAATCAAAAGCATAGCCTTCGTCCGTATCAGGTGCACAATTGAATAGCAAACGCGTCAACGTTGCACCCTCTTCGCCTCCATTATAATAAAGCAGTGGCTTGGCAGAATTCTTGCTCTTCATATACATGGCCCATCTCTTCTTCTCCAGAACAAAACTGAAAGCACCTTCAGAGCCATCGACGTAGGAGAGACGACTAACAAGCTTGTTAGGTCCCCCAGAACGAAGTGATTGACCCACCAAAAGTGTATCAGTTGGGTGATCAAAACTCTGCCACACAAACCTTCCCTTCTTATCATATAACACCAAGTTGCCACTGGAGAACAACCTTAGCCCAACGACACCCTTATTGGCGGTGCCAGTTTGCCACGCGACACTTCCGTCGGCATCAGCGAGAACGAGATTGCCGTCGGTGCCAAAGGTTAGAGTGGCATTTTCTTTGACTGGGTTTCCACGGTTGGCATCCCAAACCCAACGCATGATTGACTCAGAATGACGATTGCCCATTCGAAGGCCAAGAGTGAAGGCATTGGGTGTGGTGTTATAGAAGCAGAGAGCGAAAGGAAATGTTTGGAGATCTGTAACACGGTAATTTGCATCGTACTCAACAATGTATTCGCCAAATTCACCTTCGTTTATGAATTTGAAGGTGTTGGAAGCAGGCACAGCGGCTAGAGCTGTTAAGGGTAAGATGGTAATGAGGAGAAAGAAGCTGAAGAACCCTATCGCAAGTGGAGTAAAAGAAGACATTTTGCTGGTGCTTGAAATCTGGAGAAGGAAAGCGTCTATTTATATATGCAGGAAGGTTCATGGTCTATGGACCTGAAATTTTTTAAAACAAATTCTGAGAATGGGATATGGTTTGACGACCAGTCAAGGCTGGATGGCTTTCGTAATGAGAAATAAAGAATCGGAAACGCTGGCACAGGACTCATGGCACGTGTGGTTCTCTTGGTGGCTGTTTTGGCACTTTGTGTATGCAACTTGTAAATAAGGGACATAGACGACATAGTTTATTTGGCTTCCAATTAATGTTTTCTTTTCTAAAATATTTGCAAAAGGGAGGCAGCCAAACTGGACTCAAAGAGGAAAGGAATTCAATGATGAAAAATCACATGATGGGCTGTCTTTTTTTGGTAAGAACATGATGGGCTGTCGGTGAACTTCATTTCATAACAAACGCACGCCCTTGGGGCGGGCCCGCGGGGTTCGCCGGCGGGGCGCTCCTTTTGGTCTGCCGTTTGGTTCCGGTCGCGTTGTGGGGCTGGGGTGGTCGCGGGCCGTCCTGGGTGGCTGTTGGGGCCGGTGAAGCTTCCATTTAATCGTTGGGGCAGACAAGAGGAACTTCATTTAACAATAATCCATTGTTTATTTCTTTCTTTTGGATTGGAACCTTTAATTGTCCGGATTAGAATCATTGCCCCCCTCCTCTCCTCTTTGCCCTCTGTTCGGGCCATTCTAGTCAGGGCATGTTCTATCAATCACGGACAATAAATAGATCATCATTATGGGAATTCCGGTCGTTCTCTGGATGAAGGACGCATATCCATTAGTCACATCCAAATGTTCAGATTAAATTATTTTAATTTTCTTTTTATCTTCTAAATCTTATCTCAACCTTTGGATATGACTGATATATATATGTCCTTAATCTAGAAGGAAATGAGTAGTCTATTTCTTTGTCAAAAATAGGTATGATAAAATTCTATAAAATTATACAATTTGAGATATAAGTAAGAATGTCATAGTTATAATTTTGTTTTAGAAAAGAAAACGAAGTTACTTTGGAGTTAAATAGGATCATTATTAAAGGCGATATCAATTTGATGATTAGGAAGTTCTCCCGCATGACCTATGTTATTTTTAGAAAGAATAAAGGAGATTATATTATATTATACTCTATAGAGAAATTAATAATTTATATATTGAAAGATCGGGTTTTGTCTCAATGATAACCGGTCACTACTTTCTACTCAACAACTCAATAAGAGATGGAGGTTCCCAAAGTTGATTGAGGAGAATGGAACCGTATGTAGATCTATCTATTGGAGTTTACCCAGGGTAGAGATTAGGGGCAGAACTAGGATTCAACATTTGGGGGGGGGGGCGAAGAATGAAAGTCCAGATAACCTTCCCATTGGGGAAGCACTAATGTGTTTTTGCCACACATTGTGTGGCCCTTATAAGACCCATTGGGGGTCCCACCTATGAATTATTTTATATTAAGGAATAGGCCCATGTATATTTTGTGGGGCCCACACATATTTAAAAAAAAATTTTTTATTGATAATGATATTTCTTCCGACAAAATATAAGTAAATTAAAGTGTCAACACAAAAAAAATATTATACATGACTTCAACCCTAAAAATTTAGATGCAAACCAAAATTTTCTTTGGTAAGAGATGTAAACCAAAATATTCTTTGGTAAGAGATGCAAACCAATTTTTTTTCTTAGGTAAGAGATACAAACCAATGGTAGTTAGTTACCTTACTAACTATAAGCATTTTATTACTATCAACAACCAAGTTATACATTGCTGGAGCGGTGTTCTAGATGGAGCCGATTTACCTTTGGCTATTGTCAAAGGGCTGAAGGAGGGAATAGAGAAGGCAAGACAATACAATATTCACATCGAATCGATTTGGACTAATTGGGATCAACTTGCAGATTTTTTACCACGTCCCCAAAAACCATGGCCACTGGAGTTAGTTCATGATCTCTTGATATTGGGACCACTTCTCAAAGGGATATCGATTATCAAGATAAAGCCAATATATTTGTTGGAAATGGCACAAGAACTTGCCAATGAAGCTTTAGGAAGACAAAGTGATAGAATATGGATTGATAGGTCTTTGAAAAAAAAAAACTATAAGCATTTTATTCACAGTATAAAATCAAATAACAAAAATTGCAAAATAAATAAAGAAACAAAGAATATAAAATCAAATATAAATTAAAAACGATAAATAAATTGAAGCTCTTTTTTGTATCAATTATAATTCTCAATTATGAGAATTTCTCATTATTTTAAATTGTTTGGCATCTATTATTAGCTTTGTTTTTATTTAAAAAAATAGAAAAGCCTCCAAAATCCATAATAGACTTTTTGTCTATTATGGATTATGGTGAGAATTTCATTCTCTTCATTTATGCAAAAGTTTACTTAAAATTTTATAGTTAAAATGAGGGTAAAATAGTCAATACACATTCTTTTATTAAAAACTATACATATTTTTTTTTCTTTCTTTCTTTTCTCTTTTCTCATTTGCTTATTATCATTTTCTAACAATTTTTTATTTTGACATATCAAACTTATTTTTCATTATTGACCAAAAATGAATTCTTGTACTTATTCTTTTAAATAGACATAATAGAGAATGAGAATTGATATAAAAAAGAGCCTAAGAAATGTTATAAATAACATTGACTGTGGATGTTCATCACCTCCAAATAGATAATATTTTCAATTGAAGATCTCAACCACTTCAACATGTAATCTTAGTGATTCACATTCTCATCTTAATTGAAGATCACAATCATCTTAACGCACAATATTGGCAGTCAATATTTCCATTCTATGCACATTCTATCTTGAAAGGCAATCTATCATTCCATATCAAAAACATCTTATTGTGTGTAAGAATCATATATTGTATTTCTTTGTAGACTTTGATATTTCCATATCAAAGAAATGTTACTTCTACTATAAATATGTAATGTACTTAACTCAATGGATAGTTTTGATTGATCTCGTTCTAGTTTTCTTATTTGTCTATAATATATTTTCTTTATTTTATAACACGTTATCAGCATGACTCCGCTCAAAGTATTGCGTTTTGAAAAGATAGACGACATACTATATATCATTATGTTTTCTCTTAAAAAATGAAAAGGATGATCGACCTCCCCGAGCGTTTATGTAAACAATGGAGTTTGTCATATCCATATTGTAATATAAGTGCATCATGATTAAGGTATTTGATTTATTAAATTTAAGAATCAAACAAATTATAAGGTTGCCTTAACAATTGTGGTTTGTCATTAATCAATCTCAACATAATGGTTTTATTTATTGTATATAGTAGTTGCTAATTTTGCACCACAAATATTGTTGGATGCTTTTGAAATTGCAATATTTGAAACTGTAAATGAATACAGTTCTACAGATGCATATGAAGTTGTGCACATGAAGTTACAAGATTTGATATGAAATGAATCGGCGGGAGGGCACATGAAGTTACAAGATTTGAATATGTAAATGAATACAGTTCTGCAAATGCATATGAAGTTGCAAGATTTGAAATTATGGTTGAAAAAATATTATTGATGAGGACTTATTGGAAAGAAAAACCTTTTTCAATTTTACGAGATATGGGTGTTTATGTTTTTGGATAACAACCTTTTCTAGATTAGAATATGGGCTTTTATCAAGTCCATTTCTAATAAATAGACCATCCATTTCTTTCTAGACGAAGAACACGTATCCATCAATCACATCCAAAAGTTCAAATTAAATTATTTTAATTTTCTTTTTATCTTTTAAATCTTATCCCAACCTTTGGATATGACTGATAGACATATGTCATTAATCTAGAAGGAAATGAATAGTCTATTTCTTTGTCAGAAATGGGTCTAATAAAATTGTATAAGAATATGCAATTTGAGATAGAAATAAGAATGTCATAATTATAGTTTTGTTTTAGGAAAAAAAGTGAAGTTACTTTGGAGTTAAATAGGATCATTATTAAAGGCGATATCAATCTGATGATTAGGAAGATTTTCGCACATGACCTATGTTCTTCTTTAGAAAGAATAAAGGAGATTATATTATATTATACTTTATAGAGAAATTAATAATTTATATTCTAAAAAACCAACTTTTGTCTCAGTGATAACTAGTCACTACTTTCTACTCAACAACTTAATAAGAGATGGAGGTTCCCGAAGTTGACTGAGGAGAATGGAACCATACGTAGATCTATCTATTGGAGTTTACCCAGGCCAGAGATCAGGGGTTGAACTAGGATTCAACATTGGGGGGGGCGAAGAATGAAAGTCCAGATAACCTACCCATTGGGGAAGCACTAAGCCTTTTTTGGCACACATATGTGGGCTCTTATAAGACCCAATAAGGTTCCCAACTATGATTATTTTATTATATTAAGAAATAACTCACATATATTTTTCCGACAAAATATATGTAAATTAAAGCCAAAAAAAAAAAAGCACATGCTTCAACTCTAAAAATTTAGTTGCAAACTAAAATTTTCTTTGGTAAGAGATGAAAACCAAAATTTTCTTTGGTAGGAGATAGAAACCAATTTTTTTTTTTTATTATATAAGTAGGAGATGCAAACCAATGATAGTTAGTTACTTTATTAACTATAGACATTTTATTCATTCAAATAACAAAAATTGCGGAAGAAAAGAAACAAAGAATATAAAATCAAATAAAAAGAATAACAAAAAAATGAGAAAAAAAAATAGATAAATAAATTGAGAAAGAGAAGGAGTACCTAATTGTGGAGAATATGTTTTTCCAAATTTTCCTTAACCAAGCTTATAGAAAGGGAAGAGAATAAATAGGAAGAAAAGAGGAGAGAGGAGATAGGAGAGAATAAATAGGGATAGAGGAGTTAGTTTCTAATTAGGAATGACATTTTGAATACCTAATAAGATTTTATTTTCAAAATTTTCCTTTAACCCACGTTTAGGGGTGTCAATTTGTATCCCGAACCGTTCAAACCGAACCGCACTGGCCCGTTATAACTTGAACCAACCCGAACCAAACCTTATAAGGGGTTGTGTTTGGGTTGAGGGTGGCAGAGCCTGCACCAACCCAAACCCAAACCGCAACCCGTTATAACCCTTTTGCAACCCGTTATATAGTTTAACATTAAATATTGTTTGAATCATCATATTACCACTAGGTAGTTGGTATAGACTATCAGAAAAATTGAGCATGAATTCAAAGATCAAATAGTCATTCTACTACTTGTAAGAGACAATTAGAAGGATTAAGTATAAATGTTCAATTGAATGTACAAAGTTTGTTTAAATTAAGTAAATATTTATCAAGAATGAGAATGTTGATTAAGTATGATTATATTTATCGATAGGTATTTTTTTTGCATATCAACTAAATACCAACCCAAAAAAAGAGACGGATTTCATAGAAGGGAAAAAAAATCAACATTCTCACAAAACAAAACCCAATTTCAAGACAATCAATCATAGCACATGTTAGAATTTATAAGGGTTTTTGGTTGAAGATTTGTTTAAGGACTATCTGGTGGAGCCTAAGAAATGAGCTTGCAGTTTCTATGTTACGACTTATTATTTGAGTTCTTGATTTCTATAAGGTGGGTGGGATTTCTACAACATGGATGACTTTTCATTTCTTAATGAAAATTGATCAATGGCAATTTTGTTTTCCATAGAATTTTGGCTCTTGTGGTAGGATGCTCGACTATTTATTTTTATTCTTTTTCTTGCATACCATAAATTATTAGCCCAAACCGTTAGTCAACCCGAGTATAGACCATTAGCCCAAACCCAAATCGCAAACCAAACCGAAACCGTTATTTTGTTAACGGGGCCGTGTTTGGGCTGAGTGTTTTTGAGCCTGAAACTGCTCCAAATCGCATCGTTGACATCCCTACCCACGTTTATAGAAAGAGAAGAGAATAAATATGAAGAAAAGACGAGCGAGAAGATTGGGGAGAATAAATAGGGATTGAGGAGTTAGTTTTTAATTAGGGATGACATTTATACCCAATATTTTTCCTTTAAAAATTGTTCTCAATATTGAGTGGGGCCAAATAATGATATTTCACATGTGGGAAGAGAGAAAAAAATTAGAAAATTAATATAAAAACTGAAAAATTAAGGGAATTATATAATTTTTTTAAATCCAGGGGGGGGGGGCATTGTGGTTCCGCCCCTACCAGAGATGAAGAAGGTTCATTATTCATCTACTAAATTATGTCCATCGATTCCTGGGGATTTGCAACTCAGGAAATGCATTGAGAAGCATGGCCAATGCAACCGGCATCTTGTTCCTTCCAGAGGATTTGTAGCTTAGGTTGAAGATAGATGAAGGAACAAATCTTTACCCAATATTATAAAAATTAATTCTACTAAGTAATTACTAGATTAGTGCTTCATTCCAAACTTTGTTATGACAACTTGTCTACTTGAAAGGACTTAGTTTGAGTTGGAATAGTTGCTTATCCATGTGCAAGTCTTTGTTGTATTTTCAAAAGAAATTTCACATTTGATGGTGTGTTTACAACAGAATAATGCTGAGAGAATTTTGCACATTCAAAAATATGCAAATTGAACTCAAATTGCTAAGAGCCCATGGGTTATGGTTCTTTTACTTGGTCTCTCATTCCCCCCCCCCCTCAAACTCTGCATCGGTAGGTGCACGAGTTTGTCTATGTGAAATCCCCGGATTTCTAACCCTTTTAAACCATGAGTTTAGGACCACGAACCCGGGCCTCGAGTCGTCAACAACTGTGGGCCATTCGAGTTGAGCCCGAAAGTTCGGAAGTGGACCCAATGATTGTGGATGACCCTAGTGATGCCTCGACATTTCTCCGGGAGTTTAAGAGGAGAGAGAAAGTCAGCCACGATGGCGTTAAAAGACCATTTTGGCACATCCGTAGACCGACCATGTAGAGTCCAATTGACGAGATAAATATACCCAAACGTAGATAATTGGTCAAGTCGAAAATCACCAAAATCCAATTCCGGATGGGGGTACAAACATGGACCGGTTGAGTGGTTTGTTGGGTGACCCAACCTCCCACCCCTTCCCAATTATGGGATAGAATCGGAATTTTGGGTTGTAAAACCCTATTTTATGTTTTAACTCACCTCTAAACACATTTTCTAATGCTAAAGTGGGGATGAGGCTTGGGGAAGAGGAGAAACCAAGGAGAGGAGTAGATTTCATCCAACCAAAGATGCTTTGTGACCCGGATCATCGTGAGAACATCGAAGGAGGTAAGAATCCTTAAACCATCTTCTTTAAACATAGTTTTGGGAGGTTTTTTCTTTTCTTCTTCTTCTTCTTCTTCTTCTCACTTTTAATGTGGGATTTTGGTAGTTGAAGCATGTTAGGTTTATTGAAGGCTCTCGAATAGTTGTATTAATGCTTCCCTCTAGTATGTGAGTTGTTACGCCCACGAGCGATTTAGAGAGCCAAATTTGGGCCTTTTTGTTTTAGAACAAACAATTGGGTCAAATTGAAGGTACCCTTAGAACCCTATTGCTGCCAATTATCTCAAAGTTTCATTTCGATTCGACATTGAATTGGTGGCGAAATAATGACTTTTCACCGAACTAGGTTGAGATCGGCAGGTTTGAACCTAGTTGTCAGATTGGGTTTTTGTGGGATGATTTTGGGATATATTTTAAAACCCAATTGAATTTTAATTTATATTTATTAATTCTCTTACATGATTAGGTTTATTTTGATTATAATCACCGACTTGTGAGAGTGAAATTTGGGACTTTGGAGAAAGGAATCGAATTGAAAGGTAAGGAATATACTTAACCTTATATTGCATGTTTAATGATGTTAATGAATTTTCATTATTGATATCTTGCCTTGCTTTAGTATTTATTATCTTGTGATTATGTGTGTGACTTTGCAAGAATGAAAGGTGAGAAGGTATGTTTGCTTCTATTTTCAATATTTTTTGAATGATGATATGAGAATGTGTGGAGGGATTGGTTTTAAGACTTAGATTCTCTTATGTCTATTTACCAACTAGGGTTGTGGGTTCGCCCATTACCCTAGTGAACTTACATGAGTATGCATCTAGACCTAAGTACATGAATGCTAGGTGTCTAGAAGTGTTTGGCTAGGTAACCTCATGAGTACTACTATCCTTCCGATAGGGATATTGAAACCGGTTAACCCGTGATGTTAGTGGATGGGTCATGTGAGCATCAAGCATGCCCACTGCCATCATGAGATGGTAGAGTTGCATATAATAGATAAAGGCTCATGGGCGCTCAAGACCGGTAACCAACCCATGAGAGGACATGGAGAGCATCCTGTCCATTATATATGGATGACCAATAGGATTAAGCGTCAACGTAGTCCGAGCTGGTTGGTGCCATAGGATACAATGACTCTAGGTGGAAAAAGATACTGAACCAAGTTGGTTGGTGCCATAGGGGAAGTATCTGGACCATACGTAGCATGAGACTATATGACTATGCATTGGGCCTAGAGTAATCCTTGACACGCGTTAGTTCTCATGCCAAACGATGATGTGAGAGAGTGGTGACTTATACCCCAGCCACGGATTGATGTGACTTGACCTAACTACTACGGAGAACCCAAGATACAGAGATTGTTGAGGGAGAGTGACTGAGACTGCCCAGAGGAGACTAGTGTACGACTTAATGTGTGTCTACCATAGAGACTTCATGATAGAGTTAGGAGAATAATATCATAATCATTCATATATCATATCATTATCATTAATTACATTATCGATATTCATGTTATATGTGTGGTGTGGAATCTTGTGAACAAATGTATGATATAATGTTGAGTTGACCTCACTGAGTTCTGTTGAACTCATTCACTTTATATGTTTGTTTCTATTAGAATATACTCTAGGTAATGAGGACTCCTTCCAAGTGGAGGATTCATCACCGGCAGACTTTCTTGAGGGAGCAACCGAAGAAGAAGTGGACGCGCCGGACGTTTCATGCTTGTGTCTAGATTGCTCTTATGGATTTGGCTTCCAGTAGGGAAACTCTTAGATAATTCCACTACGAAGAAAACTATCCTCTTTTCTTTTCAAAACTCTGATGTTATAACTTTTGATTTGAAATAATGGATGATTGTAACCTATTGATAATTTAGATTTGATAACTGTATACTTGAACTTGATTTATTCTTGTCCTTTAATTATGCTATATCATGCATTGTATGGAATTGTCATTGAAACTAGGTTTTGCGGTGTATCACCCCCACGGGTATTCGGGTATGACCGGATCCGGCTGGGTGGGGTGTGACAATCTATGTGCTTGAAGAATGCTTTTGATGTTATTCCCTTAGTAAATACATCTACAATTTATCCTTTGATTGAACAAAATGTATTTTTGGGGGTGTTGTTTTGGACAAGGTCTCGAACAAAATGATAGTCCAATTCTATATGTTTTGTCTAAACATGTAGCACTAGATTTGTAGCCATTTGTGTTGTACATAAATTATCGCAATAAATCTATATTTCTCATGGGAGTTGTACTTGCAATTCACGCAAAATATAAGCAAGCCATAGTAACTTAGATGTTGTGGACTGCAAGGGATTTATACCCAGCTTCCATACTTGATATCTTGGAAGACCATGAAAGTAAATTGTTACCGCAAAAAGTGTAGAATCCACTAATTGAAGCACTTGTAGGATCCACTAGTAAATTGATATCTTGGAAGACCATGTAGAAACCTCATGCCCAATCTGCATCAATGTAGGCAATTATCAAATTAAGGTTGGTTGGAAAGAACCCCAGTGCCAATTGTATGCTTGATATAAAGTAATATATGTTTTGTTGCTTGTAAATGTTCTTTTGTGGACATTGCATGAATTGACACACTTGTTTTAATGCGCAGGAGATATCTAATTCAATGATCATCATCTATTGTAAGGCTCCCTCCAATTGCCAATTGACGTGCTTGGTATTATGCATCGCTTCAAAGTTGCCGTACCTTTATATTTTAGTAGATTTAGGGAGTATTTACTTTGGGTAAGTAAAATACCACTTGAATTTCAAGTAGCCTCAATATCTAAGTAGAAATGCAATTGCCCCAAAATCTTTCATTGCAAATTCTTTGCATTGGCTTTGAGTCGCCTTCTAAATTGCAGCTTCATTGGTACTTGTTAGTATTGTATCATCTACATATAATAGTAATATTGTCCTTTTACCCTGGGTTTTGCATGTAAACATGGAAGTATCGGCAATGCTTTGCTTGTAGCTTTCTCCTTTTAGGTATGTTTTGAACCTATGAACCAAGCCTGTGTGTTTGTTTGAAACCATAAATTTCCTTTTGTAGATGTCAAACATGAGCTGGTTTAGATTTGGAAATAACCTCCTTTGGTTAGTTCCATACAAACATCTTTGGATAAGATGCCATTTAAGAAGAAATTTTTTACATCAAGTTGATGCACTGGCCATGGTTTTGAGAATGCAATAGTTAACACTGTTCGAATGGTGGTTGGCCATGGTTTTGAGAATCCAATAGTTAACATTGTTCGAATGGTGGTTGGCTTTACAACTAGATTGAATGTTTCATGAAAGTTCACTCCTTGTTGATTGAATCCCATGGCAACTAATCGTTACCTTATATCTCTCAATGGAACAGATTTATTATCTTGATCTTGTACGCCCATTAACATCCTACAATGTTCATATCCTTGAGGTAAGGCACCAAATTCCAAGAATTGTTGTTTATAAGGGCTTTGTATTCTTGTTGCATCGCATTTATCGTCTTTCGGTCTTTTGAGGCTAATCTATAGGTTTTGCATTCAGTTAGGATGTTAGAAATGGTGGAAGAATTTTGGTTGGGTTTTATTGTATTGGATTGTAATTGTGAGTTGGGTAAAGGAGTTTTTTTTTTATTATGAACAATGGATATGCTAGGACTAGCTCTTGATGTGTTGTTTCATTGGATCCTTACTGAATCTATACCTGCTCAGATCATTTCTTGATTCACTAATCACGATGATTGGGTGCAGCTTGAACAACTCTATTTCACATCTTCCACAACCAGAATAAAGTGTGGTAACAATTCCTATAAAATCCTCTAAAACCCATCATTTCAAGTCCACGAACCCAAAGTGCTAGTAAAAGGAACCTTAGACCATAAGTTCGGAAATCGAACCTATGGACTTGGATGAACTAGAAAAAGACCCGACCACCGTAATTGATTTCAAGAGGAGAGAAAGTTAGTTTGGAAGGCATACAGGAAGATTTTAGCATGCACGAAAACCTATGCTAGAGGACTCCAATGCCAAGGTAGAGTATACCATTCATATATAAATGTTTAGAGGAACCTACCCTCTGAAACCCGTAGAAAATGACATTTGCATGTGAATGATATAGGGCTGGTTGATAGGGGCGGGTGATTAGTTTGATTGACCGCCCCATACCTAGAAAAGGGTAGTTTTGGGTTTTTTTTTTCTTCAGAATTTCAAAACCCTATTTTTTTTTTTTTTCTTTCTAACCTCATAAACGAATTGTTATGCTTCTTGAAGGTTGAGAGCTTGGGAGAGAATAAGAGCTTGGAGTTGGAAGGAATCCTTGCATGTGAGGCGGTGCCAAAAAGTGACGATTATAGAGATAATCCCGTGTTAAGGTAAGAAGACCTAGAAACCCCTAATTTCTACTATTCTTTCACGGCATTTGGTTGTTTGCAATAATGATGGGAATGATGGAAGTTGGTATGAATTGAATGTTTATTCTTGTTACCCATTGTGTTTCTCAATCTCTTTGAGTGTTTGTTGGTTTAATTCCACCCATTTGGGACAGACCAACTCTCTCTGAGATGCCCGTGGGTGACACTCTGAGAAACAAATTGGGGCTTTTTGATTTGGGACTAGTAGGATGATTGGAAGGTGTTTTTGGGACAATACTATTGTCCCATTGAAGTCCCAAAAATCCCCAATAGCTTTGATTTTGGAATGAGCTTTTAATAGGGCTTTTTGGTTGCAATCAAGGGGCGGTCGACCAACCCTGGTGAGCTTGACTTGCTGCCCCCTATTTGGGAGCACAAGTTGGGTTCTTTTGATGCTTAGTTTGATTTTCGACTTAAACCTAATTTAATCTTTATGTTTTCTAGGGTTCTTGTAACTTGTTAGCATCCTTGATTATCGATTTCTTGGACTCTTGGAGTCTATTTTGTCATTGATAGGTGAGGAATACGTTATCATGTATTGTGCATTTCACTTGATTCTATTTCTTATCATTACAAATGTCGAATATCTTATATGAATTGTGTGAGACTTTGCACAAATAAAAGGTAATTTGATGTCTATGTTTATATTACTATTTAATTCATTCAAATGATGATTGTGAATATGACGTGATTGGAAATTTGGTGGTAAAGTAGTACCCATATATACGTATATACCAATCTACGGTTGTGAATTCACCCAGTGCCCGTGGTGCCTATGCATCCACTTAGACTCACTAGTTGTATGGTAAGTAGGTGTCTAAATGTATTTGGTGATAAACCTTTATGAGTGCTACTACCCTTTCAGCAGGGGTATTGAAGACCGAGTGATCCATGATGGTAGTGGCTGGGTCCTATGAGCATCACACAGGCCCACTATTATCATGTAGTGGTAGGGTTGCATATGTTAGGGTTGGGCTTATAAGGCGTCCAAAAGACGGCTTGAGTGTCGTGAGGAGACATGAGAGGCATCTGCCCCAACATATGTGGATGACATAGAGTTAAGGAACGGTAGTCCAAAAGATGACTTGAGTGTCGTGAGGAATAACATTCCTAGGTGGAGAAGGATATTGGACTAAAAGGGCACTAAGCGTGAGGGAAGGTATCTAAACCATATGAAGCACGAGACATTGACCTTGCATTTGGGCTAGAAGTATCTTTGACACACGCCAATTCTCAAACCAAATGGTGTTGGTGAGAGAGTGGTGGCCTAATCCCCAGCCACGGTTTGATGTGACCTCAACCCATTACCGCGAGTTCCCAAAAAAATGGCTTGAGTGTCATGAGGAAGAGTGACGAGATTGCCCAAAGGAGACTGGTGTTGTAATTTAATGCGTGTCTGCCATAGAGACTACATTTGTTAGAGTCTAGGAACATAATTGCATATCCATTCATTGTCTCATCATATATTTATATGTTGTTTATCGATGTGTGTGACGGATGCGCAATGTGTGATTATGTTGACCTCATTGAAATTGGTGGAACTCATTCCTCTCTATATATTTTCTCTTAGATTCTATTCCAGATTATGAGGACCCCGTATACTTAGAGAGTTCACCGCCGACGGAGTCTTACGATGGACTATCGGGAGAGGACATCGAGGTACACGGGAAGTTGTGTCCTTGCTCAAATTGTGCCTATGCGTCCAGCCATTTTGAGGCTTTGGAGATATCATTTGAGAAAGTAGTTGCCTTAGTCACAATTTGTTACATTCTCTATTTATTTGTTAGGCAAGGGCACTACTTAAACTCTTTCTTGTTTCACTTTTTTTATTTTTTATTTTTTATTTTTTTTTTTTTTTAACTCAGATTATGATTTTGATTAACTTTGATTATTATCATGAGAATGACTGTAATAATTTTGAGATATGTTCTCTTTGATTCTCTTGCTCTTAGATTATGTTGTATTGTGTTATGTGGTTATGGATTAGCCATGAACCTAGATCCTATAGTGTATCAACCCCCACGGGTATATGTTTGAAACCGGCTAGGTGGGGTGTGACAAAAGTTAGTATCAGAGCTTAGGTTCACTTACAATCCTAACTTTAATACTATACAGTGGGAGCATATTGAGTCACTGATCCATAAGTGACTCAACTAAATTCAAAGTGAATAATAGATATAAGCTCTGGCTTGAAACCAACAATGAAATAGTGAAGCATAATGAAGCAAACTTGAATAATACACAGGGAGCTCCTATTTTGTTTGTGAAGAAGAAGGATGGTAGTATGTGTCTATGTCTCGATTACTAGGAATTGAACAAGCCAAGTATTAAGAATAAGTATCCACTGCCTAGGATTAATGATCTCTTTGATCATTTGAAGGGGGCAACAATGTTCTCAAAGATAGATTTGAGGTCTGGATATCATCAACTTAGAGTGAAGACAAGTGACACCTGCAAGAGGCATTTAGGACTCGTTATGGACATTATAAATTTAGAGTGATGCCATTCGGGTTGACGAATGCCCCTGCAGTTTTTATGGATTTGATGAACCAAGTATTTTATGACGTCTTGAATAAGTTCGTGATAATTTTCTTCAATGACATCTTGATCTGGTCGATGAATAAAGAAGAGCATGTAAAACACCTTCGCTTTTCTTGACAAAGACTAAGACAGAAGAAGTTATATGCCAAATTCAATAAATGTGAGTTTTGGCTATCAAAGGTAGTGTTCCTTGGCTATGTTGTGTTAGCTAAAGGAGTCTGGGTTAATCCTGATAATGTCAAGGAAGTTGTAAAGTGGGATAGACCTAAGACTACAACCGAGATCAGAAGGTTCTTGGGGATAGCAGGATACTACAAAAGATTTATCAAAAAATGCTCTAGTTTGGCTGCTCCTATGACCTAGCTGACTAGAAAATGAGAGAAGTTCATTTGGAGTGGAGCTTGTGAGAAGAACTTTCAAGAGTTGAAGAAGAGACTAAAAAAGTTGATAGTATCAGATGACTCTAGAGGTTTGACGATTTATATTGATGCTTTAAACATTGGACTTGCTTGTGTTTTAACGTAGCATGGAAAGGTAGTGGCTTAAACCTTGACACAATTGAAAGATTATGAGCACGACTATCTAGCTCACAACTTGGAGTTGGCAGCTGTGGATTTTTGCTTTGAAGATCTAGCGTCACTATCTATATGGAGAAAGAATTTCCATCCACACAGATCATTAGAGCCTAAAGTACTTCTTCACCCAGAAGGAGTTAAGTATGAGGTAACATAGGTGGTTAGAGCTGGTGAACAATTATGATTGTGACATCCAATAGCATCCTAGGAAGGCCAATGTGGTTGCTTACACACTTCGTAGAAAGAGCAGTCATGAAGAGATAGATCTGGCTTCTCTTAGCAAGCCACTTCTAATGCAATCATGAAGCTGGAACTTGAGATTGTGCCGAAGGGATCAGATGTAATACTTGTGGCTATGTTAGCACATCCAACCTTAAGAGATAGAATCATAGCTCTACAATCCTTAGATCCAAAATTGAAGGAGAAGATTGAGAAGATTTCTTCTAATACATTGAAAGAGTCAAATTTCCTCATGCCTACTGATGGTGCATTGACTTATAGAGGAAGAATGTGTGTGCCTATTGTGGAAGAACTTAGAAAGGAGATTTTAAGCGAAGCACATCAGTCAAGGTTCACACTACATCTCGGCAATACCAAGATGTGTAGAAATTTGAAAGAGCACTACTAGTGAGTAGGATTAAAGAATGACGTGGAAGATTTTGTGGCCAAATGTAGCACGTGTCAGCGAGTTAAAGTCGTTAGACAACGGTCGTTAGGTCTTTTTCTACCACTTCCTGCTCCTAGTTGGAAGTGGGAAGACATTGCCATGGATTTTATCAAAGGCTTACCTCATACCAATAAAGGAAATGACACGGTGTGGGTGATTGTTGATAGACTAACCAAGTCAACACATTTTATTCCTAAGAAGATCACTTACACAATAGATAAGTTGGCTAGACTATATGTGGATAATGTGGTGCGATTGCATGGCATACTAATAAGTATTGTATCGGACAGAGATCCAAGGTTCACCTCTGATTTCGAAGTAGTATGCAAAAAGCATTGGGAACGCAGTTGAACTTGAGTACAACTCATCATCCACAATTGATGGACAATTTGAGCGGACTATTCAGATCTTGGAGGATAAGCTCAAAGCTTGTGTGGTGGATATGGGTGGAAACTAGGATCAACATTTAACCTTGGTAGAGTTTGCCTACAACAATAATTACCAATCAACTATTGGCATGGCTCCCTTCAAGGCATTGTATGGACAGACTAGCATGACTCCTTTGTATTGAAACGAAATTGGTGAGCAAAGGATTTTGGGTCCAGAGATGATTGAAGCAACAAGTGCGATACTTGATTGGATTAGAGATAGGATCAAAACAGCATAGTCCAAGCAAAAGTCTTATGCAGACAAAAGAAGGATTGATCTTGATTTCCAAATTGGAGAAAAAGCTTTTTTGAAGGTATCATCTATAAAAGGGGTGATGAGATTCAATATCAAGGGAAAACTCAACCCTAGATACATTGGACATTACGAGATTATTGAAAACGTCGGACCTTGTTGCATACCGATTAGCCTTACAATCATCATTGGCCGGTGTGCATGATGTATTCCATGTGTCTAGGCCACGGCAATGTGTGGAGAATCGGGAGCACCTTCTTCAATAAGAACCCAAAGGCTTAGGTGCAGATCTCACCTATGAAGAAGAGCCAACAAAGGTTTTGGATTGCAAGGATAAGCAACTGCGGAATCGGACCATACCCTTGGTTAAGATCTAATGGAAGAATCACACCCCCAACTAAGCATCTTGGGAGAAGGAAGATGTGATGAGAGAGAAATACCCCTATCTCTTTGGAAACCCAATTACGCTTCAAATTTTGATGATGAAATTACCTTTAAGGGGGGAGGAATGTGAAATCCCTAGGATCTTAACCTAAAACCCGTCTTATAGGTTTGAGAACCCAAAACGCGAGTAGAAGGCAATTGTGGGACATCCAAGTAGAGACCGTTAGATCAAAATCTGAACCAACGGAATTCAATGGTGGAGATGAAGAATCTAGAGTTTTACTAAGTTTCGAAAGAAGATCTAACATAAATGTTGATGGATTGGGAAGGTGGTTTAATAGTTCATAGTTAGTGCTTTTAGAAGGTCCCCAAGTTCAAGTAAGACCCTCCTGAAGTGTGTGCTAAGTGGTATAACAATGCCATGGAGCAACCCCCCAAGAAACACCACTCTTGGAGCAAATTCTAGAGGTGGGGTGACTAGGTGGGCAGCCCCATAAGACCACCTCCGGGTGACCCACCCTTGTACCCACAGGTGAAAATGATTATCTTTGGGATTTTACTCTGTGGACCCCTATTTAAAGTCGTTTTTGCCCTAAAATAGATTACTTTATTCCCTGACGTCAAAAAACGTCAATACACATCAAAGAAGCCGTTTCAGAGAAGGAGAAAGCTACGGAAATGATCTGGAGAGTGTTCCGAGTTTCTAACCACAAAATTGAAGGTTAGTTAATTCATCCATTCTACTAATTTGTCTCTTTTGATTCTACTAACGGAGAAAACCTTGATGGAAGATTGTATTAATTTAGAGAACCCAAACCCTAATTAGATCTAGCATTAAGGTGATTCTCAAATCACTCAAGAATGCTGAACTTTCCTTCATGGAAAGATTTCAGAAAGATGTAGATCATGATTTGTTTGATTATTGTTTAAAACTTGAGATCTAGAGCTGTTAAGGTGATTAGACCTTGTTTGGGATGTTTTTGGGAAGCCTTAATTGTTATGAAAGTTGTTAGAAACCAAAAAATGAAGCAAATGAGAACCTTGTCGGGTTGTTGTCTATGCACCCGATAGGGGTCACCCTAGGCGAACCACCCTACTCTATTTAGGGGCACAAACCCCCTTGGGTTGATTAGAAGGGTCTCCCCAGGCAACCATCCCAAGCTACCCACCCCCATTGTTGTTTGGAATTTGATTCTATGATTCAATGCATGACTTTCTAGGGTAATTCTAACATGAACCAGTAATTATTTAGGATAATTTGGGATGTGTTAGGCTATCGTTTGGTTCACTCTTGAAAGATTATAATCTACTTGTCAGGTGAGGAAGTTCAACTACGTGTGCTTAAGATTGACGTTTGATTTCTTATTAATCATTCATGATAAGTTATATGCTGCTGTTATATGATTCTTTTATTCATATTGGAATATAAAATTACTTAGAATCATACTCTATCTATGCTTTACTAAATCATGAAGTATTATGGTTAAATGTGGAACTAACAAGGTTATGCATGAACTTGACATGGGGTCGTAGCATGACCATTGCCCTTGGAATCTTAGTATGGACATGTAGTTTAGGTTGCTCGTCTAGGATGTCTAAGTGCACATGGTTAGGTAATACCCATCATGTTGTTACCCTATCGGTGTGGGTGTTGATGCCGACTGACCCATGGTAGCAATGTTGGGTTGGTGGGCACCCAAGACCAGTAACCAACCTTGTGGGGGGACACAACCACACCTTGGGGGCCATTCATTTGTAGGATTGGGCTCATGGGCACTCAAGACAGGTTACCAACCCATGAGAGGACATGAGGGCTCCCCCCCCCCCCCCCATCATATGTGGATGACCAATAGGGTTAAGAGAATGTGGAGTCCGAGTTGATCGGTGCCACATTAACTCTAGATAAGGAAGGATATTAAACTGAGTTGGTGGTGCCATAGGGGAGGTATCTAAACCTAGAACGATGTGATTAAGTATATGACTTTGCATTGGGCTAGGTAATACCTTGATATGCGCCAGTTCTCATGCCAATGGTCGTGGTGAGAGAGTCTGGTATTAATCCCCACCAATGGTCGATGAGAAGACTGTTATCCTTGTACCTTGGTTGTGACGCCAAATTTGGTCGAAACCATTGGAGTCTGTATGAGACTACTCAAAGGAGGCTTGTGACATACCTTAATGTGTGTCTACCTAGTTAGAGACTTGCATTGGTTAGAGAGTATAGGAGCATCATTGCATTGCATTGCATTTATACATCATATTATCATACATACATTTTCTCATGCCTTGATTTTGTGGATATATACATTTATTGTTGAATTACTCATTGAGTTCTTTGAAACTCATCCCTTATGGAAATGTTGTTTTCAGACTCTGTTACAGATTATGATGCCACAACGCTTCAAACTTACAAGACACCGGTGACTGATGCCTACGACTTACCAAATTACAGTGGTGAAGACGTGCACGGTGACACGTGTGCATGTCTGAATTGTTTATACGGAGCTTTGTCCTACACTTAGAAAGACGGTGACCATTAGAGAAACTAAGACATTTGAATATCATATTTATCACTTAGTTAAAAATGCTTGAATATGTAAACCTTGGGAGTCTTGAACTCCTCTTTTATTTCCAGTTTTATTTTCCTTTCTAGTTTGATAATGTTATTATTCCAATTTTGGTACTCTTGGGGAATTTTCTTTGATAATTGCATTAATTAATTATTAAATTTATTGTTCCTTGCTCATGATTATGCTATTATGTGGAATAGTTGATGATTGTGTACTTATATTTGCCTTATCCCAAAGGTGGATAATCCTGAATCCTTGGAGCCTCTTCGCCCAATCAGTCTATGTGGTGTTGTTGTCAAGGTTGCATCTGTGATCTTGGCTAATAGGCTCAAAGTCAATTTGCAAGGTATTATCTCCCCTACTCAGTCTGCTTTCATTCCTAAGAGACTTATATTAGATAATATTTCTATTGCACATGAGTTATTTCATTATATCAAGCATCACAAAAAAGGAAAGAAAAAGCTGATAGCATTGAAACTAGACATGAAGAAGGCGTATGATCGTCTTGAATGGCATTTCATTGAGGCTACCCTCTTGAAATTGGGTTTCTGTAATAGATGGGTTTCTCTAGTCATGAATTTGATCAAATCGGTTTCCTACACCTTGTTGGTTGAAAGAATGCAAAGAAAAACTCTAATTTTGATAAGTAGGTTGCTTACCTTGATGGGTAAGTCTTATGTATTTATAAATAAACATGGCTGTTGTACAAGATTCGTTTACAATATTCAAATTTGAATTCAAAATTAAAAACTTGAATTCAAATTTAAAAACTTGAATCCAAAAATTGAATTCAAAAATCACATTCAAACCATAACAGAATCCGTTATGGTCTTTCATCCCCCCTCAAACTCTGCATTGGCAGGTGCAAGAGTTTGTCTCTATGCTTGAAGAAAGCTTGTGATGTTAAGCCCTTAGTAAACACATCTGCAATTTGATCATCTGACCGAACAAAGTGCACTTTTATGGTGTTGTTCTGAACCAAGTCTCGGACAAAATGATAGTCCACTTCTATATGTTTTGTGCGAGCATGTAGCACTGGATTTGCAGCCATTTGTGTTGCAGTCACATTATCACAATAAATTTCCATTCCTCTTGGAAGTTGTACTTGCAAATCACGTAGAACATAAGAAAGCCATAGTAACTCAGATGCTGTGACGGCAAGGGATTTGTACTCAGCTTCTGTATTTGATCTAGATACTGTAGGTTGTTTCTTGGAAGACCATGATAATAAATTATCCCCAATAAAAGTGCAAAACCCACTAGTTGATCGGCGTGTGTCTGGACATCCTACCTAATCTGCATCAGTGTAAACAGCTATGAAAAAAAGTCGGGTTGGTTTCAAGAGAACACCAACACCAATAGTATGCTTGACATAATATAAAATACGTTTTGCTGCTTGTAGATGATCTTCTGTGGGAGATTGCATGAACTGACACACTTGATTGACTACATAGGAGATATCTGGTCTAGTGATCGTCAGATATTGTAAGGCTCCTACTAATTGTCTGTATGGTGTTGGATCAAGTAGGGGATAACCTGTTGTTGATGATAACTTTGTTCCAACTGCAATTGGGGTTGTGCATGGCTTTGAAGTCTCCATTCCTATAGACTTTAATAAATCGATGGAGTATTTACTTTGAGTGAGTAAAAGACCATCTGAACTTCAATTAGCCTCAATTCCCAAAAAGTAATGCAAGTGTCCCAAATCTATCATTGCAAATTCTTTGCTCAAGCTTTGAATAACCTCTTGAATTGCAGCTTCATTGGCTCCTATCAATATTATATCATCTACATATAACAACAATACTGTCATTGTACCTTGGGTTTTGCATGTAAACATGGAAGAATCTGCCACGCTTTGCTTGAAACCTTCTCCTTGTAGGTATGTTTTGAATCTGTGAAACCAAGCTCGTGGAGCTTGCTTGAGACCATAATTTGCTTTTTGTAGATGACAAACATGTGTTGGTTTAGATGTGGAAACAAACCCTTGTGGTTGTTCCATGTAAACATCTTATGCTAAGTTGCCATTCAAGAAGGCATTTTTCACATCAAGTTGATGTATTGGCCATGACTTTGAGAGTGCAACGGTTAATATTGTCTGAATGGTGGCTGGCTTTACAACTGGACTAAATGTTTCATGAAAGTCCACTCCTGCTTGCTAGTTGAACCCCTTGGCAACTAATCGTGCCTTGTATCTCTCAATGGAACCATCACTTTTTGTCTTGATCCTGTACACCCACTTACAGCCTACAATATTCATACCCTTGGAATAAGGCACCAAGTTCCTAGTTTGATTGTCTATCAAGGCTTTGTATTCTTTTTGCATTGCATCAATCCACTTTGGGTCTTTTGAGGCTGATTTGTAGGTTTTAGGTTCAGTTGGGATGTTGGAGATGGTGGTAAGAAAGATTTTGAGGTATTGGGTGTCTAATAGTGAGTAAAGAGAGAGGGGTTTTGGTTTGGCATAATTGGTTTTACTCCTAGTAATCATAGGATGAGATGGTTGGGGCTGTGGTTGGTCTATTGTTGGTGGGGATTGATTAACATCTTGGGTTGGATTTGCCATTGATATGGCTGGTGATGATGTTGTAGGGGTTGTTTGTGATGGTTGGTGGTTTGAAATAGGTGAAGAAGAATGTAAAGTGAGTGGAGGCACATTTGGTGGGGGTGTGTGGGATAAAAACAGGTAGAGAAATAAGTTTGATCGGTGGTTTGTTTGATGATAGGTGTGATGGGGGATTTCAAAAGCGAAATTCCTTTTCTTCAAAAATAACATGTCTAGATAAATATACCTTGCCAGTGTCCTTATCTAAGCATCTATAACCCTTGTGATAGAGACTATAACCAAGAAAGACACAAGCCTTGGACTTTGGCGATAATTTGTCTTCTATATAGGGTGTCAAGCTGAGGTAACAAAGGCAGCCAAAAACTCTCAATAAATAATAATCTGGTTTTAAGCCAAACAATGCTTCATGAGGAGATTTTCCTTGCAATACCGGTGTAGGTAACCAGTTTATTAAATAGACAACAACAATAAAAACTTCTAACCAATATTCTTTGGACATGTGAGCTTGGAATAGAAGGGATAAACCCATCTCTGTAATGTGTTTGTGTTTTCTTTTGAAACTCCATTTTGTTCTGGAGTATGAGGACATGAAATCCTGGATACAATGCCACATTCATCAAGATAGTTTTTGAAAGCTCCCCTTGTTAACTCTAAGGCTCCATCACTTTGAAAAAATTTAATAGAAGTATAAAGCAAGTTTTCAGCCATATTTTTAAAATGCTTGAAACAATGAATTGCATCATATTTAAATCATAGAGGATAAAACCAAGTATATCGACTGAAATCATCAACAAAAATAATATATGAATTGAATCCACTAATTGACAAAGTTTTAGTGGGACCCCACAAATCACAATGAATAAGCTGTAATGATTGAATAGTTCTAGTAACTGAAATAGAAAAGGGTAACTTGTGATGTTTGCTAAGTTGGCAAGCGTCACAAATTTTATTGGATCCAAGTGTTTCAAAGGAATTAAATAGGTCACTATTTCTCAAATGAGTAAGTACTGTAGAAGAAGGATGACCAAGCCGGTGATGCCAAATATCAGAAGGAGCTTTATTTCCATAAAGAGCCAAAGGAGGCACAACATTGGCCGAGAAAGAATACAATTTATCTTTGACTGGACCCTTCAATAGAGTGATGCCTGACTCCAAATCCTTAACACAGAAACCCCATGGAAAAAATTCAACAGAACAATTATTGTCAGATGTAAGTTGAGAAATGAAAATTAAATTCTTTGACAATTGGGGAACTATTAGTATGTCATTAAGAGATAAATGATTTGAATTTGCTTTCAAAGTTAAGGAGCCTATATGAGTTATAGGGAGTTTCTTACCATCACCAACTGAAACTGGTCTTCTCCTTTGTAAGTGGCAGATCCCTGTAGCATGGCTGGATCAAATGACATATGGTTGGTAGAACCTCCAATCGGGTATCCACTATGCATCATTCTGTGGTGTAATGTGTTGGGTATTTTGGGTACCATGTAAGCCAACATAAGGAATGTGAGGTGGTGGATTAAGATAATTTCAGCTCTGGGCATAACGGAAATAGCATCTATTGGCCAAATGGCCTTACTTAGAACATATTTGACATTTGAAGGAATTAGTTTTAAAGGTGTTTTGGTTTGGTTGGTTATAGGAATTTTGAGATCTTGGAGGGTCATTTGACGAATTTCGAAAGTCAGATCTAGGTGGGTTTCGGTTGTTGGGTGGATAGGAATTAATACTATTATTAGGCTGATTAAATTTAGGCTGATCTGTAACAAGTAATGCAGTAAGGGAATGAGAATCAGTTAAGATTGATTGGTGTTCCCATAGCCACGGCGTAACCGTTGCTCATGAGTAAGTAGTTTGGCCCTTAGGTTGGTAAAGGTAACGTGTCCTCCCCCCGCCCTCTCCGGGTCCCTTCGGCTCCTCCCTCTCTTTTTGTTTTTTTTTTGTGTTTTTTGTTTGTTTGTGTGCTCTCCTGTGTTGTTTTGTTTGTGTTTGTTTTTTTTGTTTTTGTTTTTTTGTTTTTTGTTTTCGTTCTTTTTTTTTTTTTTTTTTGTTGTTTTTGTTCTTTTTTTTTTTGTTCTTTGTTTTTTCTTTTCTTTTTTTGTGTCGTTTGTTGTTGTTCTCTTTTTGTTTCTTTGGTGGTTTGTTGGTCTTTTTGGGGGTCTCGTTTTTGTGGGTTTTCTGCTTCTTTGGGTTTCCTCTTCTTTGGTTGTCTCTGTCGGTGTTGCGTCTCTTTTTCTCGTTTTCCTTCCTCCCTCTTGGTTTTTTTTCTTTCTCTCTCTCTCCCTTTGTTTCCCTTGTGGCTCTCTGTCTCTTTTTTCTTCTCCTCGTCTCTTTGTCCCTCCTTGGCCCCCTTTTCTCTTCTGTTTTCGGTCTTCCTTCTTGTCTTCGGTCTCTCCCTTCGTTTGGGTTTGGCTCTGCCTCTTGCCTTTCCTCTCTCTTCCTCCTCTTTCCCTCCGTGTCTGGCGCCGGCCTTCCTCCCCTCTTTCTTCTCTCGTCTGTTCCCCTTCTCTTTGTGTTCGTCCTCTCCTTGCTTGTTGGTCTCGTGCTCTTCTTCGTTTTCGTTGTCCTTTTTTTTCTGTTTTCTCTTGTTTTTTCTCCTCCTCTTCGCGTTCCTCCTCCCTTCTCTCCTTCTCTGTCCTTGGGTCCTGTCCCTCCCTTGCTCCTCTTTTGCTTGGCTCCCCTCTCTTTTGTCTCTCTTCTCTTCGTTTCCTTTGCTTCCTTTTTCTTGGGGCTCTCGTCTGTCTTGGTTCTTGTTTGCCCGCTTTTCCCTTTTGGTTCCCGTTTTCCTGCTTCTTCTCGTCTGTCTGTTTGTTTCTTCCCCGGTTTCCCTCTCTGTTCCTTTCGTCTCGTCGTTTCTTTTCTTTGTCTCTTCTTCTCCGTCCGTGGTTGCGTCCTCTTCTTCCTCTTGTCCGTCGTTCTTGTCTTTCTCCTTTTGTCTCGTGCTTCTCGGTCTTTCCCGTTTCGTCTTCTCCTTCCTGTTTGGCCCGTCTCCTTTTTGTCCCTTTGTTTTCTCGTTTCTCCTGGTTTGCTTGGTCCCCTTCCTCTTCCTTCGGTTCCGTGGGTCTGGCTCTCCTCTGGCTTTTGCCCCGTCTCCTTGTTGTCCTCCCTCTTCTCCTCCTTCCTTCTCTCTTCTTCCCTCCTTTCCTCTCCGCTCCTTCTCCTCTCCTCCTGGTTCGTCCCCTCTCTCTGGCCCTTTCTTCTTCCTTCTCCGGTCTTTGCCTTCCGTCGTCGGTTTTGGTTGGTTTCCTTGGGTGGGGTAATATTTTCCACCAGTGATGATGAAAGTGAGATAATCCGAACCAAGACCATTTAATGTATATGCTACCAAGTCGAGTCATTTACCTTGTCATTGATTGCCGCTAAGGAATCAACGATGGACTTAATTTTGTGAAGATATTTTGTTTTTGTGTTTGTTTCTTTATCGATCATCTAGCAATTCATGCAGAAGATAAGTCCTTTGAACAATGGACTGTTGTTGGAAAGTTGTGCAAGAGAATCCCATACATCTTTCACTGTTTGAAGGCCAAGAATATGAGAAGAAAGAGACGGTGTGAGGGTGGCATTGATGCATGCTCAAACAAAATGATCATTCTTTCTCTATGTTTGAAATGCTGGATTCGGCGTTTGAGTTCTTCCAGTAGTGACAATTTGATTTGGCGTTGATCCAGTACCATCAAGATGATGCATAAGATCACAGGTAATAAAAATGGATTCTAATTGTTCTCTCCACATGAGATAATTTGCTCCATCAAGCTTGACAGAAACAAGGTTGGAGAGATTGGTAATGGGGAATGGAGTGTTAGCAGTGTCCATTGAAAATGTAGTGTTTTGGGGGGAAGAAAATCTCAAAACCTTAGCTCTGATACCATGAAAGAATGCAAAGAAAAATTTTAATTTTGATAAGTAGGTTGCTTACCTTGATGGGTAAGTCTTATGTATTTATAAATAAACATGGCTGTTGTACAAGATTCATTTACAATATTCAAATTTGAATTCAAAATTAAAAACTCGAATCCAAATCTAAAAACTTGAATTCAAAACTTGAATTCAAAACTTGAATCCAAAAATTGAATTCAAAAATCAAATTCAAACCATAACAAATCCGTTATGGTCTTTCATTGGTTAATGGAGTGGAGAGTGGGAATTTTTCTCCAAGCCGGGGTATCCGGCAAGGAGATCCCCTATCTCCCTTTATCTTCATATTGTGCTCGTAGGTTTTATCCACTATCATTGATGTAGCTGAAGGCGAACACTTGGTGCATGGTATTAAAGTCCACAATAGAGCACCCCCTATATCTCCCTATCTTCGTTGATGATTGCCTCCTATTTGCATAAGCAAATCTCCAACACATTTCTTGTTTAAAAGACAACCTCTCTTTATACTATAATGCTAGTGGATAGGAAATCAACCTCTCAAAATCTAGCATTACCTTCAGCCCAAATACTCACAATCGTATAAAGAGGTGGTTCTCTCGGGTATTGAAGATCAAATATGGAGCTTGTCCTACTAAATATTTGGGCTTACCCACAGAATTTGGTGTCTCAAAGAAAGATGTCTTCAGAGCTTTAGGGGATAAAGCAGCCAAGAGAATTGAAGGTTGGAAGTTCAAATTCTTATCACAGTAATCAACTCTCAATCATCATATGCACCCTCTCATTTCTCCCTTCCTGCATCCCATCAACTGATGACAAACTACTACTGGGGTGGAACTGTAGAGAAGAAGAGAACTTCATGGATCTCTTGGACAAGGCTTTGCCGTTCAAAAGAGAAGGGAGGCATGGGCTTTATGGGCTTTAGGGAACCGGTCTTGCAAAATACAGCTCTTTTTTCTAAAGTTGCGTGGCGCATATGGTCAAATCCTAACTCCCTTTGGGCCAAATTCATCAAAGCAATCTACTTCCCCAGATCCAATTTTCTTGGTGCAACCAAAGTAAGTAAAGCATAGTGGGCCTGGAAGAGTCTTATGATTGGCAAAGAAGTGCTCAAAGAGGGTCTCATTTGGCATATAGGAAATGGATTGTCAATAGATATTAGGGACTCCAAATGGATCCAATCCCTTCCTAACTTTTCAATTCATAGTCCAAAGCCCATCAACTGGGAGATCAATACTGTAGCAAACCTGATTGATCCAGTGAACCACATATGGAAAAAAGATCTCATCGAGCAAATGTTCTCTGTTACAGATGCAAAGGAAATTCTCAAACTATGTCTATGTTCAAGGGCAAGGGAAGATAAGTTGTTGTGGAGTGGGACTAAAAATGGTGTTTTCACCGTTAAGAGTGCTTATCACCTCCTCTCTAATATCAGGGACTCTCAAATACAGCATCAACCTTCTTCATCTCGACTCCATGAATAGGACTTGATCAAACCTGATACTTGGAAAACGATCTGGAACATCAAATCTTTGCAAAAAATCAACAACTTCATCTGGAAGTGTTGTGCTCAAGGTATTGCCACAGGGGCAAATTTGAAGAAGCGGAATATCCCCATTGATCCTAGCTACAAGAGATGTGGTCATCCTGAGGAAACTACAGATCCCTTGCTTTTTGAATGTCCATGCTCTCGTGCTGTTTGGTTTGGGTCCACTCTATCATTACAGACATTGCATTCTGAATCTCCAGAACTACCCCAGATTTTGACAAACTGGACTTTGAAAGTATTTCCTTCAAAATCTGAAAGAAAGGAAACTCTCTCACTGGTTTCCTTCATATAGTTGGCTAGAAATGAACTCACTTTTGGAATTCGGTCAACCACTCCAGAGGAGATAGTTGAACAAGCTCGGAAGGCCTTTTCTCAGCTTTGCTAAGCAAATCAAGGTCTGTTCTATCCTCAAGCAAATACCAATTTTATTCATCTAACCAAGTACTGGCTACCATTGGAGGCTTCCCATACCAAGCTTAACACGGATGCAGCCTTTCCCCTCAAAGCACAAAATGGAGGCCTAGGGTATATCTTAAAAGATATCAGAACATGGCTACCATCGTGGCATCCCCATTTTTGCAATATCAGAACATGGCGAATTCACATATGCACTAATGGGAGAAGCATTAGCAGTTAAGGAAGGAATCAAGTTTGCAGCCCAACAAGGATTTCTTCATTGCGAAGTGGAAGCGGACTATCTTTAGTTGGTGAATCTTTTCAATGACCAGAATCTTATCCCTCTGCTAGAGATTCAGGATATCATTGATGAAATCAAATTCATCTCAAGGGATTTTACATTTGTGAGCTTCACCCATATCAGTAGGACGCAAACAAGGTTGTGAATTCCCTAGCACAAAATGCCCTATCCTCAACAGGCTAGACAGTTTGGCAAATATCAAAATCTTGGCTTCTTGATCTTTGTAATAAGGATGTCTTGTGTAACCCCAGCTTTCCTTCTCAATAAAAATTTGAGTGTTACCAAAAAAAATTAAAAAAAATAAAAATATAAAGTGAAGAATTAAAAGGCTATGCCGATGTGACATGATAAGGCTAAGTGGTACTTGTGTGGATATCATTAGTTTTTTGTGGAAATTTTTGGATATTATTTTCCTCTTATGTCCTCCTACCTTTACATAACCTTTCATTGGAATAGAATATATTCAGACACCTTTCCTTCTTTTTTTTTTTGCGGGGGTAATCAGGCACCCTTCCTTTGATGAATTATATGAGTTGTTTATTAATATATTTCAATCTCCATTAATCAAGTCGGATAAGATTCTACTTGTTGAGATTTACCCTATCATCAGTTTTGTTTTTCTAATAACGAATGAATAATCAATACTTACAATTTGATAAACACAAAACTAAGTGCTGTTATTCGTTTTGGTTTTGCACATCATTGGAAAAAACAAAGCTTGAAAAAAAGACTTCCATACAAATGAACTTTCATTATATATAGCTACTGCACTACTCCTCCTTATTACAAGGGCAAATAACATGGAAAACATAAATTTATTTCAAACAACGATGAAAATGGTACAAGAAGCGAAGACCAAAGGAAAATAAAACAAAGCTTACTTAGAGTACTTAATGAAAGCAACATGAGTGTTATTTGAGACCTTAGCGAGAGTTCCAAGCTCAGGAGCCAACAAGCACTTTGAGGATTCTTCCCTGTAAAAGAAGCCCAAGCATCCACAATCCTTGTTACATTTGTCCCTGCATTCACCCACCTTCATTGGTCCATCTCCCTCTGTGTACCCGTTCATGAAGTGCTCCACACCCACAACTTTGTAATAATCAATAACCTTTGTGGACCCAGTACTCCTACCTTTGTTGCAAGTAGGCAACACAGGTGAAGCACAACTACTCTTGCTCCAACCGAGCATGCCCTTTTGAGTTGGGCAAGCCACACATTGATCATCTTCACAAACTCCCAATGACCCACATCTCGTAGGCAGCTTGCATTCACTCTCCCTCCCTTCCCTATCAAAGAGTGTATATGTGATCTCCCATGCCCCCCAATCAACTTTGTCGTAGTAGGTGTAGATCTTTAAGTTACCGTCATATCCCACTCTCAGCATAGAAAGAGTCGCGTTGTACTTTGGCCGGGCTAGAACAGAAGACCCAGAAGAGACATTGTTGAGCTCCTTGTCGAACGTCAAATCAAAAGCATAGCCTTCGTCCGTATCAGATGCAGAATTGAAGAGCAAACGTGTCAACGTTGCACCCTCTTCGCCTCCATTATAATAAAGCAATGGCTTGGCAGAATTCTTGCTCTTCATATACATGGCCCATCTCTTCTTCTCCAAAACAAAACTGAAAGCACCTTCAGAGCCATCGACGTAGGAGAGACGACTAACAAGCTTGTTAGGTCCCCCAGAACGAAGTGATTGACCCACCAAAAGTGTATCAGTTGGGTGATCAAAACTCTGCCACACAAACCTTCCCTTCTTATCATATAACACCAAGTTGCCACTGGAGAACAACCTTAGCCCAACGACACCTTTATTGGCGGTGCCAGTTTGCCATGCGACACTTCCGTCGGCATCAGCGAGAACGAGATTGCCGTCGGTGCCAAAGGTTAGAGTGGCATTTTCTTTAACTGGGTTGCCACGGTTGGCATCCCAAACCCAACGCATGATTGATTCAGAATGACGATTGCCCATTCGAAGGCCAAGAATGAAGGCATTGGGTGTGGTGTTATAGAAGCAGAGAGCAAAAGGAAATGTTTGGAGATCTGTAACACGGTAATTTGCATCGTACTCAACAGTGTACTCGCCAAATTCACCTTCATTTATGAATTTGAAGGTGTTGGAAGCAGGCACAGTTGCTAGAGCTGTTAAGGGTAAGATGGAAATGAGGAGAAAGAAGCTGAAGAACCCTATCGCAAGTGGAGTAAAAGAAGACATTTCGCTGGTGCCTGAAATCTGGAGAAGGAAAGCGTCTATTTATATATGCGGGAAGGCAGGAAGGTTCATGGTCTATGGACTTAGAAAATTTCTGAGAATGGGATATGGTTTGACAACCATTCAAGGATGGATGGCTTTTGCAATGAGAAATAAAGAATCGGAAACGCTGGCACAGGGCCCATGGCACGTGCGGTTTTCTTGGTGGCTGTTTTGGCACTTTGTGTGAGCAACTTTTGTAGATAAGGGACATAGGCGGCATATTTTATTTGGACTTCCAATGACCTATTTTTTAAATATTTGCAAAAGAAGGCAGCCAAACTGGACTCAAAGAGGAAAGGAATTCATAGATGAAAAATCACATGATGGACTGTAGGTGAACTTCATTTAACAATAAACAATGTAAACTTGCCTTTTCGGATATTGGTGTTTATTTTTTGGGTAACAACCTTTGCTGGTTAGAATACGGGCTTTCATCAAGTCCATTTTTGACAAATTGACCATCAATTTCTCTCTGGATGAAAAACACGCATCCATCAGCTACATCCAAATGTTCAGATTAAATTATTTTAATTTTCTAAATCTTATTTCAACATTTGGATATGACTGATAGACATGTCCTTAATCTAGAAGGAAATGAATAGGCCTAATAAAATTGTATAAGAATATACAATTTGAGATAGAAATACGAATGTCATAATTATAGTTCTGTTTTAATAAAAAAAATGAAGTTACTTTGGAGTTAAGTAGGATCACTATTAAATGAGATATCCGTATGATGATTATGAAGATTCTCCCACATGACCTATGTTCTTTTTTAGAAAGAATAAAGGAGATTATATTATATTATACTCTATAGAGAATTTAATAATTTATATTCTGAAATACCGACTTTTGTCTCAGTGATAACCGGTCACTACTTTCTATTCAACAACTCAATAAGAGATAGAGGTTCCCGAAGTTGATTGAGGAGAATGGAACCGTAGATCTATCTATTGGAGTTTACCTAGGGCAGAACCAAGATTCAACATTTTGGGGGGGGGGGGAAGGTGACCTTCCTGTTGGGGAAGCACTAATGTTTTTTGTCACACATATAAGACCCATTGGGGGTCTCACTTATGATTTGTTTTATTAAAGAATAGGCCCACATATATTTTGTGGGGCCCACACATATTTGAAATAAAAGGGTAACTTTTGATAATGATTTTCTACAAAATATAGGTAAATTAAAGCATCAATAAAAAATAATAAAAATAAAAAATAAAAACACATGACTTCAATCCTAAAAATTTAGATGCAAACCAAAAAATTTTTTGGTAAGATATGCAAACCAAAACTTTCTTTAGTGGGAGATGCAAACAATTTTTTTCCCAAGTAAGTGATGCAAACCAATAGTAGTTAGTTACCTTACTAACTATAGACATTTTATTAATAGTATAAAATCAAATAATAAAAATTGCATAAGAAATAAAGAAACAGAGAATATAAAATCATATAAAAAGAATAACAAAAAAAATGAGAAAAAAAGACAATAAATAAATTGAGAAATGTTACAAAAAATATTGATTGTGGATGCTCATCACCTCCAAATAGATAATACTTCCAATTGAAGATCTCAACCACCTCAGCATGCAATCTTAGGATTCACATTCTCATCTTAATTGAAGATCACAGTCATCTCAACACACAATGTTGACAGTCAATATTTCCATTCTATGCACCTTTTATATTAAGCAGCAATCTATCATTCCATATCAAGAACATTTTATTGTGCACACAAATCATATATTGTATTTCTTTGTAGACTTTAATGTTTCTATATTAGAGAAGATGTTACTTTTACTATAAATATGTAATGCACTCAACTCAATAGATAGTTTTGATTGATCTCATTCTAGTTTTCTTCTTTGTCCCTAATATAGTTTATTTATTTTATAATATGTTAACAGCACGACTCAGCTCAAAGTATTGCGCTTTGAGAAGAAAGACGACAAACTATGTATCATTATATTTTCTCCTCAAAGATGAAAAGTATGATTGACCTCTCCACGCGTTTCTATAAACAATGGAATTTGCCCTATCCATCTTGTAATGCAAGTGCATTGTGATTAAGGTATGTGATTTATTGAATCTAAAAATCAAACAAATTATAAGGCTGCCTTAACAATTATGGTTTGTCATCAACCAATCTCAACATTATGGTTTTATTTATTGTATATAGTGGTTGCTAGTTTTGCACCACAAATATCATTAGATGCTCTTGAAGTTGTAATATTTGGAACTGTAAATGAATACAGTCTACAGTTGCACATGAAATTACAAGATTTGAAACTATAAATGAATACAGTTCTGCAGATGCATATGAAGTTGCAAGATTTGAAACTGTAAATGAATACAGTTCTACAAATACATAAAAATTTGCAAGATTTAAAACTGTAAATAAATATAGTTCTACAATTTTTAAAATTGTCTCAATCGAAATTATGGTGGAAAAAATATTATTGATGAGCACTTACTAGAAATAAAAATATTTTTCAACTTTTCATGCTTCAAATGTGCTATTGTAATAGCAATATCATGAAAAATGTTTTAAAAGATATTTTGAATTGATCTTATGCTTCATTGTGACTAGCAAAATAATGAATTACTAAAGAAAAAAATTTTGAAGCCCATCCATTTCTTGAAGTGAATACAGTAATTCATGATAAGCTTGAAAGAAAACAAAATTATAATCAAAATTATGACTGTGGAAGTGAACGAGGCAAATGACAGAATAATTATTTTTCTTATAATGAAAACAAATAAGAGAATAATAAAGATTCTCAATGTGACTCTTCAAGGAATAAAGATACTATTTGTCATCGATGTGATATAAAATATAATTAGGCATGTATCTGTCGTATTCCACAATATTTCGTTAAGATTTGTCAAGCTTTAATTAAAGGAATGAAAATAATGTGGAGATAAATTGAACTTTCCAAAAATAATGATATTGAAACAAATTTTGCTTGTAAAGATGATGATTTTAATAGCTCACAAATATTACACATCTAAATGCTGCAAACTCCTTTGAAGATACGTTATTGGAGTTCAAATAAAAAAGAAACTGATATTATTTTAGTTGTTTATCTTAAATGTAATTTTCTTCCTTCTAGTTCTTTAATTTTAATTATGTTGATTTTATACATATTAATTGATGTATTTTATTTCATTTTAATGAATAATATGAATATTTCATAATGTGCTACAATGCATATTATACTAAGAGAATATATATATATATATATATATATATATATATATATATATATATATATATATATATATATATATATATATATATATATATATATATATATATATATATATATATATATATATATATATATATATATTTCTCTCTTATTATTTTTTGATATGCGGTTTATGTTCCAATTGCTCCATCACAAAGTACAAAATTAAGTTTCCAAATAAAGTTAGGAATATATGTTATATATGAATCTTCTTATATAATTCAATATATTACCAATGATTGAAAATTTATTTAAAGCAAACTTGCTAACTATCATTTTGATGAATTAATTTTTTCAACATGAGAGAGAGAGAATAAACAGTTGGAAAAATAGATTGATTGTAATGTGTGAAATTTGTAAAAAAACTTCATGTTCACATTATTCAGTGTTTTAGATCATCACACTGAGTAATGTGAACATGAAATTCTTTTACAAAGTAGTATGAATCAACTGCCAAATTTGTTGATCTGTCAAGAATTACTAAATCTCATATTTTAGCTGCAAATGCTCCAATTTGGGTTAATGTTCCAGCAGGACAATCTATCAATGTAAATGAAATTAAACCATGTTTAAAATGTGAAATGCCAATTAAATCCTAGAAAAATGAAAGGAAAAAATGATCAAGATGGTCATAATATGGAGACAATGGATTATAAAAATATTGAAGATATAACTTTTTATAAAACCCTATAATGGATTCAGGTACTTGAAAATAATAAAGAGATCTCGATTAGTTATGTCATTACAAGAAAAAGATGGAACAAAAAAAATAAAGTTGTCGACAACATTTTTGCATATTATGTTATTGTTGAAATATGCAACAAGACGAGGATCTTGAACATAAATTTGTTGATGAATGTAAATGAACAAATGATTGGCCAAAATAGAAAGACGCAATTCAAGCAGAATTGAATTCGTTTGAAAAAGTAAAGTTTTTTGACCTGTAATCCAAACATCTGAATGTATAAAACCAGTGGAGTACAAATGAGTTTTTGTGCAAAAATGAAATGAGAAAAAGAATAATATTGTGATATATAAAACATGAATTAATCACAATAATATTTGCAAAGGTCTGGCATTGATTATATAGAAACATGTTATCTTGTGGTAAATGCAATCATTTTTAGATATTTTATTAAATTAGTAAGACATAAGAAATTTGATATGTGTTTAATGGATATTATTACATTTTATTTATAAGGCTCACTCGAGTGTGAAATTTATATAAAAATTCCTGAAGGATTCAAAATACTAGAAACACATAAAATTCATAGGAAGTGATGCGTCCAAAATCTTCTCAGCCCTTAGATCTCCTCGTGATAACCTGCAAAACGAAAGCGTCAGACGTGGCCCGACCACTGGGGTCGGGAGTCCACCTCCAAAGGCTAAGTCAGTTGATGAAACTTAATCACAAACGGCTCTGCTAGAAGCACAGAGCTAAGGAATGAAAGACTGGGAAAGGTGATCTAGATCGTAAGCCTCTGATAGTTTACGTCTACCAGTGTGTATGTGAATCTGAGTCCCCCTTACCTCGTAGGTAAATAAGGTTTATATAGAGTGTTCCTTCGAATCTTCTTCGTTGGATGATATTCGAGCCTTCTTCGGATAGTCGTTGGATCTTAACAGTTAGATCCGTTGAGCGATAGACTTCTACTAGTTTGGACTAGTAGAGGACTCCTAAGATAACCTTTAGGTTATGTGATGATTATCCCCTTCATAATGATAAGCAACAGCCCTCAATTTGTGCCTGCCATCATTAGGGCAATTAACCTAATCCATAAGTTGGATTAGGGCATGTTTGTAGCTGAATTAGTTTTCTTCCTCAGCAAGCTATCTTCTGGATCCGGTTCGCTCGGGAGCGAGTCGATTCCTTTCGTCTCGACCGAGGTCGAGGATCAAACCAAGTATGAACCCGGTTCGATCATATTTTCTCCATATCAGGAAGTTTGTTCAATAAGACTTTAGAGATGATCAGAGCATATATGATATAATCTCCTTAGTGGATATTTACTAAATGAAGGAAATAAAAGTGATCCAATTTATTATTGTACCTTTATTAAATGATATGGATATAATTTTATTATAATAAGTGTATATGTTGATGACTTAAATATCATTGGAACTCTGAAGAGCTTATAAAAGTAGTAGACTATTTGAAGAAAGAATTTTAAATGAAAGATCTGGGAAAGACAAAGTATTGATTTGGTTTACAAATTGATCATTTGACGAATATAATATTTATTCATCAATCAACTTCTATAGAGAAGGTTTTGAAGTGATATTAAATGAATAAATACATCCATTGAGTATCCTAATGGTTGTAAGATCCCTCGATATAAAGAAAAGATTCATTTCAACCCTATGAAAACAATGAATAACTTATTGGTCTTGAAGTACCATATCTAAGTGTATTGGGGCACCAATGTATATTGCCAATAATATACAATCGGATATAGTATTTTCTATAAGTATATTAGTAAGATTTATCTCTTTTCCAATATGAAGACACTGGAATGTTGTTAAACATATATTTCAATACCTTCGAGGAATTATTGACATAATGTTATTTTATAAATGTGGACATCAAGTTACTTGTTATGCAGATCCAAGATATTTATTTGATCTACATAAAACTAGATCTCAAACAGACTATTTATTCACAAGTGAAGATTAACTATTTTATGGTGTTCAACAAAACAAACTATAGCTATTACTTCTTCTAATCAAATAGAGATAATAGTGATTCATGAAGTAAATTGACAATATATTTGGTTAAGATCAATGATATAACACATTCAGGAAGCATGCGGTCTTCTACTAGAAAAAAGGGCTTTCAATAATATTATATAAAGATAATGCTGCATGTATAGTTCAATTAAAGGGATGATACAACAAAGGAGATAGAACGAAATATATTTCATCAAAAATCTTTTTCATTCATGATTTTCAACAAAATGATGAAATCGATGTTCATTGAATTCATTCAAGTGATAATATTGGCGAGTTATTTACTTGAAGCATTGCTTCAAATTTTGAGAAGCTGGTATATGATATTGGAATGTGCTTATTCAATGAGGTTATCATTAGGTGAAGTAAATTACGTGTTGCACTCTTAATTTTCCCTTCACCAAGATTTTGTCTCACTGGGTTTTCCTAATAAGGTTTTTAATGAGGCAACTACCAATATGTGTTATTTAGATATGTATACTTTTTTTCCTTCACTAAAGTTTTTTCCCATAGGGTTTTTTTAGTAAGATTTAACGAGGTACATTATCTATTGATGGACATCTAAGGGGGAATGTTATAAATAATATTGATTGTGTATGTTCATTACCTCAAAATAGAAAATACTTCCAATTGAAGATCTCAACTACCTCAGCATGCAATCTTAGTGATTCACATTCCCATCTTAATTTAAGACCACAATCATCTCAACACACAACGTTGGCAGTCAATATTTCCACTCTATGCACCTTCTATCTTGAGCAGAAATCTATCATTCTATATCAAGAACATCTTATATTGTGTACAAGAATCATATATTGTATTTCCTTGTAGACTTTAATGTGTCCATATCAGAGAAGATGTTACTTTTACTATAAATATGTAATGCACTCAACTCAATGGATAGTTTTGATTGATCTTGTTCTAGTTTTCTTCTTTGTCTCTAATAAAATTTTTTTTTTCTTATAACAAGAAAGAGAAAGAGTACATAATCATGGAGAAGATTTTTTTCAAAATTTTCCTTAACCATGCTTATAGAAAGGAAGAAATAAATAGGAAGAAAAGAGGAGAGAGCAGATAGGAGAGCATAAAAAGGGATAGAGGAGTTAGTTTCTAATTGGGAATGACATTTTGAATACCTAATAAGATTATTTTTTCAAAATTTTCCTTTAACCCATGAAAGAGAAGAGAATAAATAGGAAGAAAAGATGAGAGAGAAGAATAAATTATAGTGATTGAGGAGTTAGTTTTTAATTAGGGATGACATTTATACTGATTATTTATCTTTAAAAATTGTTCTCAATATTGTGGGGGGCCAAATAGTGATATTTCACATGTGGGAAGAGAAAAAACTGAAAAAATTAAAGGAATTAATATAAAAACTGGAAAAATTAAGGGAATTATATAATTTCTTTAAAAATCCAGGGAGGGCCCCGGCCCCACTGTGGTTCCGCCCCTGCCAGAGATGAAGAAGGTATTCATCTACTAAATGATTTCCATCGATTCCTGGGGATTTGCAGCTCAGGAAATGCAATAAGAAGCATGGCCAATGCAACCGGCATCTTGTTCCTTTTGGAGGATTTGTAGCTCAGGTTGAAGATAGACGAAGGAACAAATCTTTACCCAATATTATAAAATTAATTCTACTAAGTTATTAGATTAGTGCTTCATTCCAAACTCTGCTATGACAACTTGTCTACTTGAAAAGATGGAGTTTGAGTTGAAATAGTTTATTATCCATGCGCAAGTCTTTGTTGTATTTTCTAAAGAAATTTCACATTCGACGCTTTGTTTACAAAAGAATAATGCTGAGAGAATTTTGCAAATTCAAAAATATGCAAAATTGAACTCAAATTGCTAAGAGCCCATAGGTTATGGTTCTTTGACTTGGTCTCTCACCCCCCCCCCCCCTTCAAACTCTGCATCGGTAGGTGCATGAGTTTGTTTATGTGCTTGAAGAATGCTTTTAATGTTATTCCCTTAGTAAATACATTTGCAAATTATCCTTTGATTGAACAAAGTGTACTTTAGGATGTTGTTTTAGACAAGGTCTCGCACAAAATGATGAGTCCACTTCTATATGTTTTGTCCAAACATGTAGCACTGGATTTGGAGTCATTTGTGTTGTACATAAATTATTGCAATAAATCTCTATCTCTCGTGGAAGTTGTACTTGCAATTCCCGCAAAATATAAGCAAGCTATAGTGACTTAGATGTTGTGATTGCTAGCGATTTATACCCAGCTTCCATACTTGATGTCTTAGAAGACCATGAAAGTAAATTGTTACCGCGAAAAGTGTAGAATCCACTAGTTGACGCACTTGTAGGATCCACTAGGAAATTGATATCTTGGAAGACCATGTAGAATCCTTGTGCCCAATCTGCATCAATGTAGGCAATCATCAAATTAAGGTTGGTTACACCTGCGCCAATTGATGCTTGACATAAAGTAATATATGTTTTGTTGCTTGTAAATGTTCTTTTGTGGACATTGCATGAATTACACACTTGTTTTTATACGTAGGAGATATCTAATTCAATGAACGTCATCTATTGTAAGGCTCCCTCCAATTGCCAATTGTCGTGCTTGGTATTGTGCACCGCTTCAAAGTTGCCGTACCTTTATATTTTAGTAGATCTAGGGAGTATGTACTTTGGGTAAGTAAAATACCACTTGAATTTTAAGTAGCCTCAATATCTAAGTAGAAATGCAATTGACCCCAAATCATTCACTGCAAATTCTTTGCACTGGCTTTGAGTCGCCTTCTAAATTGCAGCTTTATTGGTACCTGTTAGTATTGTATCATCTACATATAATAGTAATACTGTCATTTTACCCTGGGTTTTGCATGTAAACATGGAAGTATCGACCATGCTTTGCTTGTAGCTTTCTCCTTTTAGGTTTGTTTTGAACCTATGAAACCAAGCTTGTGATGTTTGTTTGAAACCATAAATTGTCTTTTGTAGATGTCAAACATGAGCTGGTTTAGGTTTGGAGATAACCCCCTTTGGTTAGTTCCATAGAAACATCTTTGGATTAGATGCCATTTAGGAAGAAGTTTTTTACATCAACTAGATGCACTGTCCATGGTTTTGAGAATGCAACAGTTAACACTATTCGAATGGTGGCTGGCCATGGTTTTGAGAATCCAATAGTTAACACTGTTCAAATAGTGGCTGGCCATGGATTTGAGAATCCAATAGTTAACACTATTCGAATGGTGGCTAGCTTTACAACTGGACTAAAGATTTATCAAAAATTCTCTAGATCGGCTGCTCCTATGACCAAGCTAACTAGAAAAGGAGAGAAGTTCATTTGGAGTGGGGCTTGTGAGAAGAACTTTCAAGAGTTGAAGAAGAGACTGAAAAATGCCCCGATGTTGATAGTATCAGATGACTCTGGAGGTTTGACGATTTATATTGGTGCTTTAAACATTGGTTTTGCTTGTGTTTTAACGCATCATGGAAAGGTAATGGCTTAAGCCTTGAGACAGTTGAAAGATTATGAACACGACTATCCAACTCACAACTTGGAGTTGGCAGCTGTGGTTTTTGCTTTGAATATTTGGCATCACTATCTAAATGGAGAAATAATTTCCATCCACACAAATCATTAGAGCCTAAAGTACTTCTTCACCTAGAAAGAATTAAATATGAGGCAACATAGGTGGTCAGAGCTGGTGAACAACTATGATTGTGACATCCAATAGCATCCTAGGAAGGCCAATGTGGTTGCTTACGCACTTCATAGAAAGAGCAGTCATGAAGAGATTCTCTTAGCAAGCTGCTTCTAAATGCAATCATGAAGTTGGAACTCGAGATTGTGCCAGAAGGGTCTGATGTAATACTTGCAGCTATGTTAGCATGTCCAACCTTGAGAGATAGAATCATAGCTCTGCAATCCTCAGATCCAAAATTGAATGAGGAGATTGAGATGATTTCTTCTAATCCTTTGAAAGAGTCATATTTTCTCATGTCTACTGATGGTGCATTGACTTATAGAGGAAGAATGTGTGTGCCTACTGTGGAAGAACTTAGAAATGAGATTTTGAGCGGAGCACATCAGTCAATGCTCACAGTACATCTTGGAAGTACCAAGATGTATAGAAATTTGAAAGAGCACTACTAGTGAGTAGGATTAAAGAATGATGTGAAGATTTTGTGGTCAAATGTAGCATGTGTCAGTGAATTAAAGCCGTTAGACAGCCGTCGTAAGGTCTTCTTCAACCACTTCCTACTCCTAGTTGGAAGTGGGAAGACATTGCCATGGATTTTATCACGGGCTTACCTCATACCAATAAAGGAAATGACATGGTGTGGGTGATTGTTGATAGACTAACCAAGTCAACACATTTTATTCCTAAGAAGATCACTTACACTATGGATAAGCTGGCTAGACTTTATGTGGATAATGTGGTGGGATTGCATGCCATACTAATAAATATTATATCGGACAGAGATCCAAGGTTCACCTCTTATTTTGAAGTAGTCTGCAAAAAGCATTGGGAACTCAATTGAACTTGAGTAAGTCTCATCATCCACAATTGATGGATAGTCTGAGCAGACTATTCAGATCTTGGAGGATAAGCTCTTAGCTTGTGTGGTGGATATGGGTGGAAACTAGGATCTACATCTAGCCTTGGTAGAATTTGCTTACCACAATAATTACCAATCAACTATTGGCATGGCACCCTTCAAGGCATTGTATGGACAGATTGGCAGGACTGCTTTGTACTGAAAAGAAATTGGTGAGCAAAGGATTTTTGGTCTAGAGATGATTGAAACGACAAGTGCGATAGTTGATTGGATCAGAGATAGGATCAAGACAACATAGTCCAAGAAAAAGTCTTATGCAAACAAAAGAAGGATTTATCTTGATTTCCAAGTTGGAGAAAAATCTTTTCTAAAGGTATCAGCTATAAAAGGGTTGATGAGATTCAATATCAAGGGAAAACTCAGCCCAAGATACATTGGACATTACGAGATTATTGAAAACCCTATTGCATACCGGTTAGCCTTACAATCATCATTGGCAAGTGTGCATGATGTATTCCATGTGTCTATGCCACAGCAATGTGTGGAGAATCGAAGCACCTTCTACAAGTAAGGACCCGAAGGTTTAGGTGCAGATCTCACCTATGAAGAAGAGCCAATAGAGGTTTCGGATTGCAAGGATAAGCTACTACAGAATCAGACCATACCCTTGGTTAAGATCTAATGGAATAATCAAACCCCAAGGAAGCATCTTGGGAGAAGGAAGATGAGATGAGAGCGAAATACCCCTATCTCTTTGGAAACCCAAGTACGCTTCAAATTTTGAAATTACCTTTAAGGGGGGAGGAATGTGAAATCCCCTAGGATCTTAACCTAAAACCCATCCTATAGGTTCAAGAATCCAAAATGCGAGTAAAAGGCAGTTGTGGGGCATCCAAGTAAAGACCGTTTAGATCAAAATCTGAACAAATGGAATTGGATGGTGGAGATGAAGAATCTGGAGTTTTACTAAGTACTGAAAGAAGATCTGACACAAATGTGGATGGATTGGGAAGGTGGTTTAATCATTCATAGTCAATGTTTTTAAAAGGTCCCCAAGATCAAGTAAGACCCTCTTGAAGTGTGTGCTAAGTGGTATAACAATGCCACGAAGCAACCACCCAAGAAACACCACTGTTGGAGCAAATTCTAGAGGTGGGTAGATTAGGTGGGAGGCCCCAGAAGACCACCGTGGGTGATCCACAGGTGAAAATGGTTATCTTTGGGATTTTATTCTATAGACCCCTATTTAAAGTCGTTTTTGCCCTAAATTGGATTACTTTATTCCCAGAAGTCAGTAAACGTCAATACACGTCAGAGAAGTCGTTTCAAAGAAGGAGAAAGCTGTGGAATTGATATGAAGAGTGTTCCGATTTTCTAACGGCAAAATTGAAGGTTAGTTAATTCATCCATCCTAATAATTCGTCTCTTCTGATTCTATTGATGGAGAAAACCTTGATAGAAGATTGATTTGATCTAGAGAACCCAAACCCTAATTAGATCTAGCATTACGGGTGATTCTCAAATCACTCAAGAATGCTGAACTTTCCTTCATGGAAAGATTTCAGAAAGACGTAGATCATGATTTGTTTGATTATTGTTTAAAACTTGAGATCTAGATCTGTTTAGGTGATTAGACCTTGTTTGGGATGTTTTTGGAAAACCTTAATCGTTATGAAAGTTGTTAGAAACCAAAAAGCTAAGTTGCTGTGAAATCCCACCTACCCCTAATCCAAAAATCCTTAGTGTAGATCCGAAGACCCGAAGTGAAGGAAGAAGACAGTGTGAGCCATCCAATTTTGAACCCATTAGGTCTAACCCAAAACCCATGGAGATTGATGGTGGAGCTCCCCATTTGGAAATCTTACCTGTTTTGGAGATTCAACTGCACCTTGATGATGAAGAGCTTGGTTGATGGACTTGAGCCCTAGCTTGACATATTTTAGAAGGTCCCTCAATGCTAGGTAAGTCACTTGTTTGAGTTGGGAGAAGACCCTCTAGAATTTTGAGGTTTGGAGCTTGAAAACCCTATTTTTGGGCTTGCTATCAGTGTTGGTCGATCATCCTGATAGACCAAACGAGAGACTAACAGGGTCCAGGGCAGTTTTGTAAAACTCTGTTTTTTAGGGTTTTTTATGCTCTATATATTAGAACTTCATGGATTTCAGCCCCATTATATTCCTAAGCCTCTAGAGAATGTGGGAAACCTCTCTCAAGCACTCACATTGGAGTTGTGGAAGATCCTCATCAAATCCTCAAAACTTTTTGGCGAATCTTCTTCCTTAAGGTTGGTATTCATTCCTACTCTCACTTGATCTACTCTCCTATTGAATTTTTCTATTCTCTGTGATTAGGAGGATTATCTTATGTCATTCCCATGACTGATCTTCCAATCCCTTATGTTTTAGAGTGGATATCTATATACTCTATAACTTTGTGAATCTCCACATGATGATTTCAAAGGGAAATCAAGAGTGATCTTCATGATTGATTAACCATTCTAGGTTTTTGATTTCTAAAGCATGCTAGATTCATTCCCATGATTATTTTTATATATGATCTATTGTTCTTTTCTCTCTAGAGTGAATCCTCATTCTCTCTAGCCTTTCAGTAGAATTCATGAATTGATTTTGGTAAAACCTAGCTTTTGATTAAATTAGAATTCTACTCTTATGATCATTGTTTATGCCTAATCTATGCGAGATAGTCTTACTTTACTATTATAGAGTGTCCCTTAAAATTTCGGAGTGTTCCAAATCCCAGAAGTTGAGTTTCTGATAAAAAATTGGGGTTTATGTCCGTACAGAACAATTGTCACGTCCTCCCAGCCGGTACCCTATCTGGCATACCCGAGAGTGTGATCCACAGCCCGAAGATCAGGTATCGAGTGATCAGCCTCCCACATTCACAATAACATAATCATGAACAATCATAATAAAAGTGCGGAAGATAAACCATAAATCCAATAAGGAAAGAATGAATCATAAATAAATCAGAATGATAGATATAATCAGAGTATCAAACAGATAAGTAAAGTGAGGCAAAAATCCCACTTTACAACCAGCGGAAAAGTAGCTCTAAAAGATAATAAACTAGACAAAATCTAATCCCAGTAGCAAGTACATTGGGTAACTAAATTGTTCTCCACTTTATAGACAACATCCTTATAAGTGTAAATCTCATAAATGGCACAAGGACGCTTCCACTCAATGGTCGGACTAAGCATCGTACGGAGCATAACCACTCGTGGGATCTTCAGTGTAATTGTGGTAACCGCAATCACCTTCCTGGAGATATGCCTCTTCGCCTTGCGCTTCTTCATAGGGACCGTCATAGTATTCAAGACTGCAGGATAGTCTAACAAACATTGTACAATAAAGGAATGAGTTTCAAAGAAACTCGAGAAGGCGATTAAATCCATAATATCATAAATGGCATGATTTCAGAACAACCATAAATGCAATATGATATGAGACAAGCAATGAATGAATGAATCTAACTCTATGTATGCTGGTCTCTATTGGCAGACATGCTTTAAGTCATAGCACCGTACTTCTTTAGGAAGGTCCGCTCACATCCTCAACCATTTAAGATATCTTGGATTCTCTCACGGATCATTTCACCGGTCTTGAGCAGCCGATTGGTAATGGGTCCTTCATCCCTCAGGACAAACCATGGCAGGGGGTTAAGTCAACACACTCTCTCACAACCATTTGGCATAAGTATCGGCGCATGTCAGGGTAAAACCTAGCCAAATGCAAGTCTTCTACTTAGTTACATCAAGTCAGATCCAGATACGTCCATTCCTCGTCCCTGACGATCCTTTCCGGTATCCTTCACACTAGAGTCCTCATAGTCCCTAACTACGGACTCATCAACCCTATTGATCATCCACATATGGTAAACGGGAAGCTCTCACGTCCTCTCACGGGTTGGTTACCGGTCTTAAGCGCCCGTGAGCCCAAGTCTAACCATATGCAACCCTACCAATAAATGGCCCCCACAATGTGATTCCTGTCCTCTCACGGGTTGGTTACCGGTCTTGAGCGCCCATGAATCCCCATTGCTACCACGGGTCGTTCGGTCTCAATACCCCTCCGATTAGGGTCTGACATAACAGGACATCCTAGCCAAACACTACTAGACAATCCTAGATATGTCATCCAACAGTTTAGGAAGGTGTCCAGAGGGCATCTCCGGAAACATCCCATAATATTCCCGTAGTAGTCCAAGGACAGAAGTGTCAAAAGGACACCTCTCCTTTCCAAACCATACTTAAGCATACACATGCATCAATTCATATCATCACATATATGGTAACTTCATATATGGAAAGAAATCAATAATTACAATCACTTGCATATAATTGGTAAGTAAATCATACATGAATCGATTTAAGCAATGCTACTGTAATCAAGGTTATGTAATAGTAGTATATCATTGTAGGAATCTAATTTAGGAAACATATCAATGATATTCAAATATAGAAACTAGATTCATGCTATCTATGTAATTAAGGAAATAACCATCCTTACCTTTTATAACTCGCAAAGGAATCCTAAGAAGTCAAGTAAGATCTTGGCAAACTTGAGAAGAAGGTCCTAAACAAGTATATACAACATATTAGGAAATATCCCTAACAGAAAAGATACCAAAACATCCAACACGGACCAATCTGCGAGTTGCTTGAACTCATTGGTCGAGTGGATTGGTCGACTGGTCCAACGACCAATGCGATACGAAAGAGCCCAAAAAAACAGAGTTTTAAGATATGAAATCTGAATTTGGTGGTTCAAAAGGGTACTAATCAAGGGGTAAACTACATCAGTAGTATTCTAACATATAGGGGACCTCAAAACACCAATCAAATCAAGATATCAAGATCCAAATTAGGAAACAAAAAGTTACCATAATTAGATCAACCATGGATCTTGATGAATTTGAATTAGAAAACAAAGACAAGAACAATAGGAGGATGGATCATTGCTTCAGGTAAAGGTATCATGAAAACATACTTAGATCTTCAAGGAACAAGGCTTAGAAGCATAAATCTAAATAAGGAAATAAAACCTACCATATATGTAACTACCATGCATCATGAAGAACACATAGTATGGTAGAAGAGAACAACTAGAAATTTATAGATTATGGATCATGGAAGGAAAACACAGTAATTAACTACTAATATGATCAATATAGAAGATCCAAAGAGATCAGAATTCAAATCAGAAGTTTAACAAAGATTAGATCATGGTTTGATCATGATTCCCTCAAAAGCTTGCAATGATCATAGTTAAGATCATTGTTCTAGCCTCAAATCCTTAGGATGATCATGAGAACATGTTCAGAGATGTTTGCAACAGAGAATGCAGCATCTCTTCTACTGTCTCAACTCAAAAAGGAAAGAAAAACAAAGATGGAGGAGAAGAAGAGAGTGTAGACATACCTTTTGATGCAAAAGGAAGAGTTTCGACGAAGATCCGTCAAGAAAATCACCAAGGATGCAAGGGAGATGACTTGCAGAGGTCTTTGGTTCGTTCCAAGGAGTTTGGAGGTAGCAAATACGAAGTGGACTCGAGATTGGACTTAAATAGAGCAAGAAAAACCTAATTGCCAAAGACAGCACTCATTGGTCGAGTGGATTGGTCGACTGGCCCAGTCGACCAATGCTGACAGCAAAACCAAAACAGGGAATTGAAGGCCCAGATCAAATCCAATCCTAAAGGGGTTTTGCACACAAGTCAAGTGACTTACCTAATAGGTAGAATTGCATTCAAACCAAGATAGAGAGCACTCCAAGTCCATCAACTAATCAGATCTTCATCAGGATTCAGTTTCCATAAATAGAACTTCATCATCAACTTTCATGGATTCAAAGCCAGACACCAAGTCCTCCACTGGGATGGCCCAAAGCTGACTTCTCACTTTACTTCGGGTCATCGGACCTACAAATAACAAGGTTTCCGGGTCAAGGTTAGGGCTGGGTTTTACAACAATGTTGGTCGATCACCTAGTCGGTCACCTGACAGACCAACAGAGTTAGTGAAATTTTCTCTGTTTTGCTTCTGTTTCCTCTCCGATCTTTTGGATTTGTTTCTTATGACCTATACATGTTTGTTTAAGCTTGTTTAGGTGATTTTGGTCTTGTTCTCTGATCTCTCACTTAAAGTTATAGATTAGGAATTTGAGGTGAGTACGTTCATTCACAATATGCATATTTACATGCCTTGTTATGATATGACTTGAATGTATGATTTAACTAATGTAGTTTCAATTTCTTTACATTATATTAGTTCTGTAATTACAGTAGCATATTCATATTATGATTTATATACTGGAATGGAACATAAATGATATGAATGTGAATTTGACTTGATTGTATGATGTATGGAATCATGATATGATGTGAATGCCTAGGTTGTAGTTGTGGAATGGGGAATGCCCTTTTGGCGTTTCTATCTTTGGACACCAATGGAGGTGGTATGGGACACTTTCCTATGGTGCCCCTTGGCATTTTCCTTGACTACTAGTTGACATACCTAGGATTGGTCTATAAGTGTTTGGTTAGGGAAACCCATGTCATATCTGACCCTATTGGAAGGGGAATTGAGACTGGTGACTCATGGCAGCAATGGGGATTTGTGGGCACTCAAGACCGGTAACAAACCCATGAGAGGACATGAATCACATTGTGGGGGCCATTCATTGGTAGGGTTGCAGTAGTAGACTTGGGCTCATGGGCGCTCAAGACTGGTAACCAACCCGTGAGAGGACATGAGAGCTTCCCATTTACTATTTGTGGATGACCAATAGAGTTAAGAGTCTATGTAGCCAAGAAGGAGACGGTGACTCTAGGGGAAGGATACCGAAAAGGATCGCAGGAAGCGAGGAATGGACGTATCTAACTCTAAGTAGATATGACTCAGTAGATGACTTGCATTGGGCTAAGATTAACCTTGAACATGCGCCAATACTCAGACCAATGGTGATGTGAAAGAGTGGTGACCTAAACCCTAGCCATGGAATGTCCGGGAAGGATGCAGGACCCAATTACCAATGGAGAACCCAAGATACCGGAAAGGTTGAGGGAGAGTGATTTGAGACCTACCCAGAGGAGTATGGTGCTATGACTTAAAGCGTGTCTGCCATTAGAGACCAGCATATTTAGAGCTAGAAGCATACTTGCATTCATTGTCTCATCTCATTGCATTTATGCTTGCTTTGAATTGTGTCTAGATGGCTGTTGTGATTGAAGTACTTGCTAAGTTCTTTTGAGCTTACCCTTTGGGGGATATGTTTTTATATGTTTTTGCAAGAACGGAAGAGAACACATGCTTTGGTACAGAGGACCCTTCCCTACTTGGTGTAACTTTGGAAATCCTTGGAGAAGGTCATTTACAATGGTGTGACCAATGCACATGTTTGGACTACATTGACGACTCCTATTGATGGTAGTTGGCATCATCTTGTTTACCGATGGGATTGTGAACTAGAAGCTGACCTGAAGTTACAAGAGCACAACCTTATGGTGAAGAAGGTGAAGGCTGAAGAAGAAGAAAAGCCTATGGAAGATTTTGACTAGTTTACTCTTGTTCTTCTAGACTTTTATTTTATTTGTAATAGCTTTAGATCTTGCTTTAGATTTCTGATCTACCTTCTGCTTTGTTTGTGGGATATATTTTCACTATACTCTACAGTTATCTTTTGATTGGTATCTTGTTATTTCCACACTTTGATATTCTTTTGTGATCCTTCTGAGATTCTTTCTTGATTATTATTATTAAGTTACTTAAATACAATGATTTGCTCTTTCTTTTGATCATGTTATTGTGTTATGTGGATATGATCGCCCAAACATGATCTTCGGGGCTGTGGATCACACAATTGGGTATACCAGATAGGGTACCGGCTGGGTGGATGTGACAGTTGCTACCCGTGCACTAAGGGGTCACCCTAGGCGAACCACCCTACTCTACTTAGGGTGACCAAACCCCTTGGGTAGATTAGAAGAGTTCCCCAGGCAACCATTCCAAGCTACCCACCCCCATTGTTGTTCATAATTTGATTCTATGATTCAATGCATGACTTTCTAGGGTAATTCTAACATGAACCAGTAATTATTTAGGATAATTTGGGACATGTTAGGCTATCGTTTCGTTCACTCTTGAAAGGTTATAATCTACTTGTCGGTGAGGAAGTTCAAACTGCGTATGCTTAAGATTGACGTTTGGTTTCTTATTTATCATTCATGATAATTTATATGCTGCTGTTATATGATTCTTCTATTCATATTGGAATATGAAATTACTTAGAATCATACTCTATATATGCTTTATTAAATCTTGAAGTGTTATGGTTAAGTGCGGGATTAACAAGGTCATGCATGAACTTGACATGGGGTTGTAGCATGACCATTGCCCTTGGATCTTAGTATGGCCATGTAGTTTAAGTTTCTCATCTAGGATGTATAATTGCACATGGTTAGGTAATACTCATCATGTTGGTACTCTATCTGTAATACCCGCACCCCAAAATTTTCGATCTAATTTGAATTTTATTTTTATCCAAAGAACCAACTCGGACCGATGAGCCCGGAGTCGACACCATCGAACCAGAAGCGAACCACTTGGAGACCCTCAGCGAGAATGTCATTCCAAAGAGGTACGATTTAATTATCCGAGGATTTATTTATTTCCCCATGACCGATATATGGTAATGCTCATAGACCTCATATCCGGTGGAATTAGACTGAACTGAAAACGAGGAAATAATCAGCATGATTTTCCGAACCCAGGAGGGGTATATATATATATATATATATATATATATATATATATATATATATATATATATATATATATATATATATATATATATATATATATATATATATATATATATATATATATATATATATATATATATATATATATATATATATATATATATATATATATATATATATATATATATATGATATGTTAGTATATATAAGATATATAATATATTCAATACGTGAGAGATGGGGTTAGGTGAGTGGAGGAGGGAAAGAGGGAGGAGGTAACACCTCCCACTTTCCCACTCATTTGCATGGTTTAAGAGGAAGAAGAAAGAGAAGTAGGAGGTGGCAATTGTACTATTAACGTGTAAGCCTTAGAGAAATAAAAGTAGGAATTGATGTGCCAAGTGGTAAGGAAAAAGGTAAGAAAAATGGGAAAAAGTGGTTATACGTACAACACAAAAGGAAGAAAGAAAGAGGAGGTGACACCTATCAAATGTAATCAATTCATATTGATAAAATAACTAGGAGAAAGAGAAAGAAGAAATGGTATTGCTTCATATGCGTGTAATACGGTATTGAGTGAGGTGAATTAAGAAAAGAGAGAACAGAGGAGAGAAGAGAGAAAGAGGAAAACCAGAAAGAGAGTTGCACCCGTACCTAGTTGCAGAACTACGAAGAGAGAGAGAGAAGAAAGGACAGGAGAAGAAAAGACGTGTATACAAACTAGCCTAAAGTGAATTTTCCGAGGTTACGCGAAATCGACACGAAATTGGTGAGTGGGAATTTAGGACTCTCATACATCATGGATCTTTACATTATTTTATTGGTCATGCAAGCATGCGTATATTGTATGTAGAATTGATGTAATTAGGACATGCATGGCATAGCATGATATTTATATGATCGTAATTCATGTGGATATGATTATGATTGCATACGTACCCTCTGGTGATGATGTGGAAAATACCTTGAATGTGTGATCGTACGCCCCGGTAGAAGTGTACGATGTGTATTACACTCCTGGACTGTACACTCGGTATTCCCACACCCATTACTATGATGGGTATGAAATGACTTAATTATAGTAAACAACATTTCGTTCTAATTCTGTATTGCACACGAGGCCAGCTGTATGACGTGGTATGGGACACCAGAACATATTCCGGACCCCGCATAATCATCATAGTAGATTGCATGGCTAGAGTGCATATCCGAGTGCTACTTCCCTTGCCAACAGGGGACTAGGTGTTGGTCAACCAATGGGATGTGGGTGAAATGTGAGTAACCCATGGGCCTCATGCGGTTGTCTAGGGTGAAATGCGAGTAACCCAACGGTTTGGTGGTATTCTTGTAGTTGTGTGAATATGATTAAACCCTATGGGGATACTGGAAAAATATTGCATCGTGACCAGAGTAGCGCTTAACCCTCACGGACCTAGGCATTGTATGTTAGAGCATATATTTGTGCATCATAACCTCATGATATATTGTTGTCTTTGCATTATAGATGTTTCCCCTCACTGGGCTCTGTGAGCTCACTTTTTATATACACGTGTTCTATAGATTCAGTATCATCGTAGGATGCCGATCTTACCCCTTCCAACTTCCCGTCTGAGGCACTTTCGACACATGTTCCCGATTATGATGACTGGTGGACCCCCACTCCTCCTGATCATGGAAATGGATGTGTGTGTGACATTTGTGCCTACTCAGGACCCACTTAGGTTGAGTAGGGTTACTGGTAACCTGGTAGCTCTCGGCACTGTAGATGTTCGTGTGGGGTATATGTTACGCCTTGTACCCGTGTGATATGAGATGTATGGTGGAGATAGTGTTATTTCTGTTGTATTTTGTACGTCACTTGTTGGCTCGGCATCATGTATTTCTTTTTGGTGCGATGCACCCTAGCCCTGGAGGTTTTGTGTATATGTACAGGTGACTTTTGATGGAAAGGAAATAACACGTTCTCCCTTTCATCCTTAGTTATCTAAGTTTAATCCAGTTACCTTGTTATGGTTGATACTTGTAACGAATGGGTGTATATTACAACCTGATCCTGGGTTGGTGCGAGAGCGAACTGGTAAGTGTTCGTACCGTTGCATCTTCGGTTTGATGAAATCGGGGTGTGACACTATCGGTGTGGGTGTTGACGCCGACTGACCCACGGTAGCAGTGTTGGGTTGGTGGGCACCCAAGACCAGTAACCAACCTATGGGGGGACACAGCCACACCATGGGGGCCATTCATTTGTAGGATTGGGGGCATGAGCACTCAAGAGAGGTTACCAACCCATGTGAGGACATGAGGGCTCCCCCCCCCCCATCATATGTGGATGACCAATAGGGTTAAGAGTAGGCAGAGTTCGAGTTGATCAGTGCCATGTTAACTCTAGATAAGGAAGGATATTTAACTGAGTTGGTGGTGCCATAGGGGAGATATCTTAACCTAGAACGATGTGATTAAGTATATGACCTTCCATTGGGCTAGGTAATACCTTGATATGCGCCAGTTCTCATGCGAATGGTTGTGGTGAGAGAGTCTAGTCCTAATCCCCACCCATGGTCGATGAGAAGACTGTTATCCTTGTACCTTGGTTGTGATGCTTAGTTTGGTCTGAACCATTGGAGTCTTATGAGACTACCCAGAGGAGGCTAGTGACGTACCTTAATTTGTGTCTACCTAGCTAGAGATTTGCATTGGTTAGAGTATAGGAGCATCATTGCATTGCATTGCGTCGCAATTATACATCATATTATCATACATACATTTTTTCATGCCTTGATTTTGTGGATATATACATTTATTGTTGAATTACTCACTGAGTTCTTTGGAACGCAATCTTCCTAGAAATGTTGTTTTCAGATTTTGTTACAGATTATGATGCCATGACACTTCAAACTTATAAGACACCGGTGACTGATGGCTACAACTTACTAGATTACAGTGGTGAAAACATGCATAGTGACACGTGGGCATGTCTGAATTGTTTATACAGAGCTTTATTACACTTAGGAAGACGCTGACCATTAGAGAAACTAAGACATTTGAATATCATATTTATCACTTAGTTAAAAATGCTTGAATAATGTAAACCTTGGGAGTCTTGAACTCCTCTTTTATTTCCAGTTTGATTTTTCTTTCTAGTTTGATAATGTTCTTATTCCAATTTTTTTACTCTTGGGGAATATTCTTTGATAATTGCATTAATTAATTATTAAATTTATTGTTCCTTGCTCATGATTATGTCATTATGTGGAATGGTTGGTGATTACGTGTGAACCTGGTATTGTGACTATGGATCACTCCCTTGGGTATTCAGGTAGATCTGATACCAACTAAGCAGATGTGGCACTTCCTTTCACAAAGCCATTCTGCCGAAAAGATATTAGATGAGGCAAGAAAACTCTCAACCTGTCGACTAACGATTTAGAGAGGATTTTGTAGGACATATTGCATAGACTTATTGGTCTTAAACCACCACCAAATTTGGTGCTTATGACTCATTCGCAAATTCACCTTCAATATCGATAAGATGATTGGTATCAAGAGGAAAGTAGACTTTTGGCACTTGTTCGTAAGCTTAAAAAACAAATCCATGATAGGTGGCTTCTAGACTCGTGTTCAATGGTTGACCAATGCTGGCAAAAATACCAAATTCTTTCATCTCTCCACATTAAAAGGTGAGCTAGAATCACGATCTGAGCATTGCGCTCTGAAGGATTTCTATTGACCAAGCAGGAAGCTATATCTAATGCTTTCCGTACTCATTTTCAATCTATCTTCACCACTTCAAATCCTCATCAACCAAATTCTTATTTCTGGATTATCAAGGGTCAATTAATGCCAGCACTTAAAGATCAACTCACTACTCCATTCACTGAGCAGGAAATTCATACTGCAATTTTCTTAGTTAATAGATTGAAATCACCAAATCCAGATGGATTCCCAGGACTCTTTTATCAACACCTTGGGATGAAGTCAAACATGATGTCTTCCAAATGGTACGTGCTTTTACTGCCACTGTTACCTTTACAAAGCCATTGAATAAAACTTTTATCTCTCTCTTACCCATTCACATGTCACCTACTTATTGTTGGTCTAGGATGGGTATGACCATATGATATCTTTGTGCAAGTTCTAGGAGCCACCCTTATTAAGTAATCCTCAATTCCTCATTAGTCAAAAGAGAGGTTTGGCTGAGTCTTAGCTAGGTAGTTTAGATACTTCAATACTTCAATTTCATTTTCTTTATAGGTCGCATGAACAACAACTATTTGGGCTGGAGTTTCTGAGGCTTGTAGAAGCCAAACAATGAAGTAAGTTGGAGAGCTATGAGTGATTGAACATGGTAAATACATGGCTGGGTAGAGCATTGTGGGTTCATGGGATTGAGATGTTGACTTGAAACTGACATGATAATGGAGGATTTTTATCTGCGGCAGCCACTGCTGCCGGCAGCCGACGGTCGAGATTTGACCACGTTATCAATTTAATATTTAACAGTTCAGATTAAAAATTCAAATATACTATGTACAAATATGATCTTTTCGTTTGCATTTTAAAGGTTTCAGAATTTATTAATTTACAAACTCAGCCCTTGTAGGTAGCCGAATCGGAATCTTTGCCGGCAATCGATGCCTAGCAATATTTCTGGCGAGGACTTCACTGATTTTGCATCCCTCTCCTCCTTCATCATTTTCCGTCTCCCGTTCACCTCTTCCTTCAATTTTTTAACTCTCAATTGCGACAAACTGGAGAAAAAAACAGAACACTAGGGTTTTTCCTTGTTCATTTTGGTTTACTCTCAATGGCAACGAACTGGAGAAAAAATCAGAACAGATCTTTGATTCAAAGAACGGAAGGAAACAAGATTAGAGCATCTATAAAGGAAGATATTTAAATTCGCATGAATCCTTCACAGATCCGTTTGCTTTGTTGTAGTTTCTCATGTTTTCTCATGTCTTCTATCTCTCCATCAAAGGCATCAACTGTACAACCAACCTTAATTTATATGCAATTCTTTTATAAATCTTTCTGAAAACTAGGGTTTTTCCTTGTTCATTTTGGTTTACTTCTGCCCTTTTATTTTGCCTACTGTTGTGCATGTCGCAATTAGGTATACAACTGTTGTTCTCACTCAAACTGCGACATCGACTCTCAGAGGTGGATTGACATTGCCGCCACTCGCCAGTTTTGCCGCTGGAGAATCTGAGCAAGAGGAGGGTAGATTATCGGCCGTGGGCTTCCGATCCAAGGGAATTCATCCCCATGGGAAGAGGTTCGAGTCCATTGTAGAGAGGAGATGAGGACTATGGAAATCAGCAAGCTGAGTTCATGGTTCAGGAATCTGAACATCACGTCTGTGCTGTTCTTCGACGACATCCCAATCACACCACCTTCTATTCTTGTTTGTTTCTGAGAAAATGGGAGAAGAAGAAGAAGAAATCCTATATTTGCAAGAAACAAGCCATTTTGTGCCTTACAGTAGTGCCTTTGAACCAAGGCTACTCTGCTTTCGGTCATTCCTCACGCAGTCACGCCTAATCGTCCCACGCAGCCTCTGTAGAAACTAGATTTTTATTTGCAGTCGAACGTTGAATTTATCACAGGGGTTTGGATTCTCCTACCTATAGGGGCTGAGTTTGTAAATTTAAATTCTGAACCTTAAAAATGCAAAAGAAAAAAAATTTACATTTTAATATAATACCCTAGACTTTCAATCTCGACTGTCAGCTGCTGGCAGCAAGGCTGCCACAAATAAAAATCAGATAATGGAGGAAAAGAGATTCGTTTGGGTTTCTTAAATTGTTGATGCCAAGGTTTAAGTTGATTTTCTTGACTTCTATGCATACTCTGGTTGGAGTACTCGAAGGGTTCCGTTTGTAGCCTATCTGGGAAATCAGGACCTTTTCCAAAGCTCCAGACCAGATCAATAACAACCCAAAAATTAATGTGCTCCAATCCTCTCTTGAACTACTTGAGAGGGTAAGATAACTTCACTGACAAAACCAACACCGATCCTCTTCGCATCTAAATTTTTTTTCCCTTCCCAGTGGATGAAATTGATGGCAGTCTTGCCATGGGGAAAGCTTGCAATTGTCTTCAGAATGTTAGCGACAAATTCAATTCTTAAGGCCCCATTTGGTTCCGCGTTTCCTTGGAATCAGGTTCCAGGGAATCATGATTCCAAAAAAAAAAAACCATTTGATTCATAATTGACTCAGAACCCTGATTCTATTGGAACCTGCTTTTTAGTAAAAACCCGATTTCATTGGAAACCACCTCTTCCAAATAGAATCACCCAAATCGAACCATGGTATAAATTTGGGAGACTCGACGAGAATCAGTTTTATTGTGCTTTCTGTATCTCTAGGGTTCAGCTCTCGCAGAGGTTCTCTTCCGTTCCGTCGAGCTCGAGTGCTGGGTTTGTTGAGCTCCATCGATTTGGTTTCCGTTTGTCGAGCTTTCTTCTTCCCATTTCTGCTCTAGGCGTCTCACTCCTTGCTCTCTTCGTGCAGGAAAACCAAAAACGAAAGAAGAGCAGAGACATCCAGTGGAGTAGAGGAAGCAAGGCTAGCTCGATCTCTCTCTTTTTCACTTTCTTGGGTAACCTCCATCGATTTGGCTTCCATTCGTAGCTTTCTTCTTCCCATTTCTGCAAATGGCGTCTCACTCCTTGCTCTCTTCGTGCAAGAAAACCAAAAACGAAAGAAGAACAGAGACATCCAGTGGAGTAGAGGAAGCAAGGCTAGCTCGATCTCTCTCTTTTTCAATTTCTTGGGTAACCTCCATCGATTTGGCTTCCATCGGTAGCTTTCTTCTTCCCATTTCTGCAAATGGCGTCTCACTCCTTGCTCTCTTCGTGCAGGAAAACCAAAAACGAAAGAAACAACAGAGACATCCAGTGGAGTAGAGGAAAACTAAAACAAGCAAGGTAGTGTTCTTCCAACTCGCGGGGAAACCTCAAGTTATAGCTCGCGAGTCGCAACTTTTTCACTTTTTCTTGCTGTTGAATAACTCTTAATTCTCTTTCTCTGTACTTCTTTTATATTTTTGAATGTCAGCCATTGAATTTGTAACTTTAGATTTTTATTTACTTATATTAAATCCTTTAATTTTGATTTACTTATAAGCTGGTCTAAATATTCAATCCCTGCTTTCAATTTGGCATATCAGATAGGGTCATCTCATGTTTGAGAATGAATCTTGGTTTGCTTTCTATGGCTTTTGTCAAATGTATGGTGAGTTTATTCTTCTTCCAACTGTTCAGTGATAAGAGAATAAAATTTGGGTTCTTTGTTATGGAATTGGGCACATTTCAGGTTGTTAATTTTGAATGGGATGGTTATTATGGGTTGTAATGGGTTGTGATAAGATAGGGCTTTGGAGAAATCAATGTGTCAAGAAAGATATCAATCTTAGGGTTTTCAATGGGTGAATGGTTTATAAGTATGTTTGGTCCAGTTCCAGGTTTTCTGTTGGTTATTTATCTTTGTTTTGTTTTATTTTTTCTAAGTTTCGTTCTTGAGTTGGGTTTTGTTAGTCATCAGTTGGGGCCTATCAGGTGAACCATTCAGAATTGGGGTGACCAGTTATCTGTAAAATTTTTCAAAATCTAATCTTATTAAGTGGTTCGTTAAGTCCCAGTTTCAATTGGTTGGTGTCAGTCCTGTTAATCTGTTTTGGGATTGAATTGACACCTGTTAATTGTGTCTACTCTCTACCATGTACAGAATGAGCTCTGAGTGTGGCTTTTTGAGCAACCCCCTCCCCCTCTTTTTCTTCTTGATCATGTGGGCCCACATCTCAGAGTCCAATTGTCTCTAACACTTGTGGGAAAGAGGAGGAACAGAGGACATGTAAATTTTCAGCGGAAAATTTGGAAAGAACTGTGGAATTGGGATGATAAAAAGAGATGATCCTGTTAGGTTCAGTTGCATATGGCATTTAGGGAGCCATAGGTGAAGTAGAATCAAAGGCTGGATGGAAGAAGACCATGGAACCAGGACCCAGTGGACCAGCATTGCCAGGCTTGTTCAAGCAGGAACAACCAACCAAGCTGGTTCTAGAAGGGCCAAAAAGAGACCATACCACTGTGTCATCAGTGTGTCAGCCTCATAGTTGACTTAAGTGAGAATAATCTTTGAAGATCTATGGGACCCAATATTAGATCACAAGGAGTTTAGAAGTTTATTTGGTTTCTTTTTAATTTTTAATAAACATCAGTTTCTAATTCTTATGTTACCATTTCATTGAGTTGCTACTTGCTATATCTTCTTACATTTTCATTTTAAGTGTTAGATCATTTCTATTTCTTTTTGAATCTTTAGTGGCTGTTTCCTTAATAGAACAGAATTTTAGAAGAATTGAAATAACAAGCCATGTTGCCGTTACCTATGGGGTAATCCATGGTCAACAGCTGAGATAGCCCATCCATTTACCCCCTTTCTTCCTTCTATCTTCTCTTCCCTGTTCCCTTTGCTAATCGATTCCCTAATTTGTTACTGTTGCTGTTACTGCCACGAGCTGTCGTTGAGAGCCTCTTGATAGAGCACCAATTGACAAAATAGACTGCTGCTGCTGCTGCAATCCATCAAAGAGAGGCCTTCTTAACCCTGTAGAATTGCTAAGGCTTAGTTTCTCCTGCAACTTTGGGTATCCAATTTCTCAGCAATAAGAACTCTGATCCACTAGAGACTTTGAGGACATTCAGAATCTTAGATCACTAGGAGCTCCAGTTCATCCCTGATCTGAAGCCCAGGGTCTCACTGGTTTGCTTTTATTTTGGTTTTGTGCCTGAGTTTTCTACTGAATTTATGGGAGCTTGAACATTATATTTGGAATTGTTATCCTTAGGTTTACTGTCTTACATTTATTTGTAGGTGGTTTCATAATATTGCATCTGTTTCATGAATTTATGATGTATGAGAAATAAAAACTTGGATATGAGGAGATGATGGTTTCTGATATTAAGAAGGGATGAAGAAGTCTTGGGTTTATGATATATCATAGACTCTCTTCTTTCTTTCTTTCTTTCTTTTTCTTTTTCTTTCATTTTTATTTTATTTATTTATTTTTTTAATCTATATATATTTTCCCTATAATTACATTTCAGGCCCAAGTCCGATACTCACCTTGCTGAAAAATGGCTTACCCAAGAGATCGTGTCTTCCCCAACCACACTGAGTTGATAATTATTATGGTGACCACTGTGGTTGTTATCATAATGGACCGGTATATAAGAAGATACCTTAGGAGGGAACCATATAGACTAGATGGTCGATGTGGATTTCTTGAGACCCAACGTATGATTGGTGGCACCGAGCGTACGTGTCGTGAGCTAACAAGAATGAACAAGAAATCAGTTCATAGCTTGATTCATTTGTTGCGTATGAAGGGGCTCTTACAAGACAACAAATTGGTATTAGTTGAGGAACAAGTGACGATGTTCCTGCATTGTATTGCACATCACATTAAAAATTCAAATCAGAAGCACAATTTTGGGCATTCTGGTGAAACAATTAGTCGACACTTTAATAAAGTGTTAAACGCAATGATGAAACTACACCCATTACTTCTAAAACCCCCTAGTCTCACCACACATCCAAAGATAGCTGAGAACCATAAAAGCTTCTACCCATTCTTTAAAGATTGTGTTGGAGCGATTGATGGGTCTCATATACCAGCGTGAGTCTTGGATGAACAACATAAGAAGTTCCGTGATAGAAAGGGTCAAATTACACAAAACATTTTAGCTACATGCGACCATGACAAAAAATTTACATATGTACTTGCTGGTTGGGAAGGGTCTGCATCTGACTCTCGCATTTTGGATAATGCTATTCATAGAGATGGAGATGGAAAATTAGTTGTTCCACCTGGTAAATACTATCTTGCGGATGCTGGTTTTGCCAATCAGAGAGGTTTTTTGACACCATATCGGAATGTTAGGTACCATCTCAAGGAATAGAAGAGGGGAAATCAAAGACCCAAAAATGAAAGGAGTTGTTTAACTTGAGGCACGCGAGGTTGCACCATGTCATAGAAGGTGTTTTTGGTTGGTTGAAGTAACGTTTTAAGATATTGGCAACTCGAGCAGAGTTTCCACACAGAATTCAAGTAAAGATTGTCATAGCTTGTGTATTGTTTTACAACCACATTTTGAACCACAGCACTCTTGAAGAAGAGGAGGAATGGTTTGCTGGGGAGGGGACGTGTCACACCCCACCCAGCCGATTTCCGGACATGCCCGAAGACCCGTGGGGCGATACTCTCCGCAGGATATCAGTTCGCGGCCAATCCATAACAACAATATTATAAAGCATAATCCAAGAGCAAGAATATAAAAGAAAGTAAATCTAAGGTTATTACAGCGGAAGTCTAAAAATCAAACGGCGCTCTAACAACGGAAAAAGGAGGAAACAACCTAAACCCAACCCAAGTAAAAGAAACTCCAAGCCTCAGAATGGCTGGACTCCAAAAGCACCATCTGCACAAGTACACATCCCATCATGCATCTTCGTATCCTCACTCGCCAGTCCCACATAGGACTCTACAGACAGTGGACTCTCCAAGTAATATGAGTCGTTACATCCTGCAATAGCCTAAAGAAAAGACAATATTCACAGAGGATGAGTTCCACAGAACTCAGTGAGTCTAACATATCATACATCTTGCATTCATCATGTACACACACACATATCAGCATATACAGTCGATGAATAAAAGAATGAACATGAAGATATGATTATAACTTTTACCATGCAGTCTCTATAGTAGACACGCTTTAAGATAACACACCAGCCTCCTCTGGGTAGTCTCATCACTCACCCTCACGGCACTTAAGCTCGTCTGTTGGGTTCACCGTAGTAGTTGGGTCCTGTCACATCAACCATGGCTGGGGATTAGGTCAACACTCTCTCCCATCACCATTGGCCTGAGAATTGGCGCGTGTCAAGGATTTACTCTAGCCCAATGCAAAGTCACTATGTCTCGTGCTACATGTGATCTGGATACCTTTCCTCATGCCTAAGCACCCTTTTGGTCCGGTATTATTCTCACCTATGAATGGAATCCTCAAAGGGAGGCATCTATTGGATCCCATTCCTTAACCCTTTGGTCATCTACATATGCTAGGGTGGATGTCGTCATGTCCCCTCACGTCGCCTAACCGCCGTCTTTTGGGCGATCACGAGGTCCGTTCTAACACATGTCACTATACCACTGCATGATACCGTGGGTCTGTTTGATGCACACAGAACCCCATCCACTGATATCACGGGTCACTCGGCTTCAATACCCTTGCCGAAAGGGTAGTAGCACTCACGGGATTCCTAACCAATGCATCTAGACAACACACCGACTATGAAAAGTGCTGGGGACATCGGAGGACAGTGTCCCATACCACAGCCGCTGATAACCCAAGCTATGAATACCAAGATAGGTAAACCCCATTTCACAGTCACATACATTCATATGCATCAAGCAAGTGAAGTAACCAATCACATAATCACATATGATTTACCTTTAATCATTCAATCAGAAATATAGTATGATACGCAGGATTATCGAGATTATAGAAGGTAACAGAAATTATCATGCAATACCACATTATTCACAGTCCAAATACACAATGATATTACATAATATATGCGATGTTTTCCTCACCTGTTAATCGAGAATCCACTCGCAGACCCACAAATTCACAAAATTAAGGAATGCCCAATACCCAATTAACCTAGCAAATAAACAAACTAAATTAGATTTAATTCGGGATTCAATTTGAACACAGATCAAATGTGGGTTAACCGGGTATTAATTCTAGTCCAACAAGGTGGGTCAACTCAGTCCCAAATTGACCCGTTTAACTCGGCAGACAGCTCACCGAGTCAACTTGGTCGAACATGCTCGGTTTCGCACGAGGTTCAAAGTAGACGTGCGCAACGGCCGTGCGAATCTTTCTACGGAGTCAGAAAATTATTTCCTCAACCTAAGCCCTCCAATATCACATTTAAATGAAATTACCCATCAAAACCTCATGAAATTGGGCCAAAATTAGGTATGTTGAAGCATACTTACTTCCCTACGCGATCATACTTCCAAATCGCGATTCCGCACCGTCGATTTGCTCCAACTGCTTCTTCCCCAAGCTTCTTCTCCTTCTCTCTCCTCTCCCACGAGCTCTCTCCCTTTAGAAAACCAAAAATCCCGAATTTGGTTCAATTGGGAAAGTTAAAGATCTTTTAGGAGGTGAAATGACCATTTTGCCCTTCACTGAATTATCTGACCGCCTCCATCCGACCGCCCCAATATCTTCTTCATCCGAAGGCCGATCACGATGAGCTTCGGAGGGTAGGTACCTTACACAATTACCAAGTCAATGGTATATTTTATTTGAGATTTGAAGTCCTCTTGCATAGCTTTTTGGGCACACCAAAATGTCACTTAAATGCCTTAAGGAGTAATTTTCTCTCTCCTGGTGAAGTCAAACAAAGAGCCCGGGTCTTCATCACTGTCATTCAAGTCCATAGGATCAATTTCTGAACTTTTGGGCTCAACTCGGATGGTCAAGAGTTGACCTCATCCTGAACTTCGGGTACACGGACCTGAAATGCCGGGTTATTAGGTTTGGATTTTTAGGGATCTCACAGGACGCAAGGGTTAGGGACCACAGGATGCAAGGGTTAGGGACCACAACAGGTTCCTCTTCTGCACCTCATATTGTTGAAGATGAGTATGATAGTGAGTCTGATGAAAATGAAGACCACGACAACATCCATCTGGGTGCAGAAGCATTTTGAAATGGACTGGCAGAACAAATGTGGCATGCATACACAATCGAAGTTTATGATGATGAAGACATAGAATCGGAGAATGACAATGAGTCAGAATCAGACGATTAAGTTTTAACATTTACTGTTTAAAATGAAGTACATTAATTTAAATGTATGTTTTTGAGTTTGAAATGTACTTCGATTTGCTTTAATTTTCTGGTTAACTTTGTAGTATAATTGTCACAATATGTTTAATTCTACTGTTAGAATTGCATCCCTATTTTAATTGTGTGGATTTACTATGACCATCATTTTGGTATTAAGTATATCATCTGTTTCAGGATGTCAACGTCTAGTGTAAATGATGTGACAACTTCTTACTTAAAGTATAAGAACAAGAGATGCAATTGTGGGAAACTTGCAGCCGTCAAAATTTCAGTCTCATCCAGGCATCCTGATAGGTTGTACCAAGGGTGTGAAGACTTTCCAAATGGATGCTCTTTCTTCCGTTGGTGTGAGCCAATTGGAGAACATCACACACCCTTAGAGACATCTAGTGGTATGCAGATACAACAAGATGTGGATGTGAAAGATGTGTTGAAGTCTCAAAAGAAGAATGTGCAACATCTGAAAATTTTAGTTCAAGATATGACCATGGTTAAACTATTACAAATAGGATAATTTATTGTGTGTTGTGTAATACTATTTATAGTTGCTAGGCATGGTTACTGATTTGTATTTTAGAAATGGATGTATTTTGTTAAATTAATAACTCTTTTGTTGTCAGATATTCTAAAGTATTTTGTTTTTATCTTAATTATGTGGTAATCTTTTTGTTATACATTATGAAATTATGGTGTGGATTTTTGTGGTAGCATTGCATCATAACTGCATATATACATGTACTTTGTCACTCAATTATATTTGTACCAGATGGAGCCTATAAATGCGTCACAATCACGAGACAAAGACATAGCATCGTGGCCAACAAACATATCCCTCACACTCTTGGAGGAGTTCTTACAAATCCATAGAAGTTGTAGAGGTGGAGACAACGGACCCAAGAAAGAACATTGGATGGAGATAAGTAGAAAGATAACTATTGAACTATTCTGGGTAAAATCCACTTCTCCCACTCCTCTCAAAAGTAAGCAAGTGCAGAATAAAGTTTTAATCTTTGCAATATGCGCTACGAAGTGCTAGGATGATGAAATTGTTTATATTGAAAGTAGTGATGACACAAGTTAACCCCGAGGGGTGGCTCAGTTGGCAAAGCCCAATGCTTTCATGTAGGAGGTCAGAGTTCGAATCCCCTCGGGTCCAGGGGCGAAGCCTCGCCTATATTAATTATATAAAAAGCGCCTGAGGATGTAGTCACGGTGCGCGCAAGCTGGCTGGCCCGGATGAACCTCATTTCCAAAAAAAAAAAAAATGATGACACAAGTTGCGAGAATAGAAAATGTGGTTTCTACAAAAAAAAAAATGAAGGGTAATTTTCATATGGACCCCCTGAGGTTTGGTCTATGACATTTTTAGTCCAAAAAATTTGAGACTTTGCATATGCCTCCCCTGTGTTATAGAAAAAGTCAATTTAAGGGCAAATTATCATTTCTATGACCAATTTGCCCTTATTCTTTTTTTTGGGGGCAAATTTCATTTGGACCCCTTAAGGTTTGATTTATGTCCTTTTTAGTCCAAAAAAGGTGAGACTTGCATTCGCCTCCTTTGTACTATAGAAAAGGTGAATTTAAGGATAAATTATCACTTTTATGACCAATTTGCCCTTATTCTTTTTTTTTTAATTTAAATTTTTTACATATACATCTTACCTGCCATGAAACTCGTGACTCCCCTTTTAATCCAAAATTAGGGTTTAATGATGAATGGAAGGAATTCAAATGAGAGGAGTGATGAATGGAAAGAATTCAAATGAGAAGATGAAATGATATGAAAAGAAATCAAATGAGAAACAATTAGGGAAAGGATGAAAAATCATCCTAATACCAAATGGTTTTAGCATTTTGAACCCAAAATGATCTTTTGCATTGATCTTTGAAAAGCAGGTAAAAGTTAAAAATGAAATCGACCCTAAAGAGAACTGAAGATGAAAATTAAGGCCCAAGCTCTGGCTAATCTTACTCTTTGGGTTGGGTCAAGGGCAGAAAAGGATGAGGCCCCAGCCTACCTTGCAAGATTGAAAAATGAAGTCCAAGCTTTGTCCGGTCTTAGGGTTGGTTCAAGGATGATACGTGTGTAAATCTCAAGTTTACTTTGTCTTTCTTTATAAATAAAGGTATCAACCGGTTTATTTTGGGTATTTGGTTTACTTCTTGTTGGACTCTAAGCAATGATATTGTAATTCAACTTTGAGCCGACAACCAAATTAATTCTAAAATTTAATTCAAACCCAAACCTACTTGGCCTCAATTCTAATTAGGGTTCCAAAATTTGATTATAGATTGTTTAAAATTTATTGAGGAATCTGCACAAACACTTGAAAGGTAGTTGTAATCAAAATACTCCGTCAAAGCTTAAACGTATCTAAGGTACTTTCTTTAAGGTATTTAGACACCATGATTTGTGCAATACGGGTACCAAATGTGTCTTCACCTTCAAGATCAATCAGCCCAAACCTTTAAGGTTGCACCCCAAAAAGGTTACTCAAGGTGTAATCAGGTTATGTTCATTGTTTAATAGAATAACAACATGGAAAGAGAGAGAGAGAAAGAGGAGGAGGAAATTCAGTGTGAAAAATGAGCTCAAAAATAGTTTATATAGAGTTCCAAAGGTCATGGGTAAAAGGATAAAGTCACCTATTCAGCTGAACTCCCTACAGGCAGGGTATCTATTCAACTGACCTCTCTAAGGGAAGGTGCCTCTTTAATGGTATCTCTACACTTCCACCCATTGGGCTTTTCGGATCACATCCCAAGTCCCAAGTCATATAATATAATTAATATCAATTAATTAATATATAGCTACATTATTGTTGGGTCACACCAGGTTCGGGCTTAGTTCACGTTGCATATGGATTCTATCATTAACCCCAAAATTATATTGCATGGGTCTTATTATATATAAATAAGATAATCAGCTCCTTTCTGCTCAATATGAGACTAAAGTTTCCATTATAGAAATCATAAGATAAAAGATTTCTATAGTCTCGTCCTCCCCTGCCAAGTTCCTACAAAACACGTGCTCGACCTTGGGGGGTCGAGGTATGTCTCCGACAAGCAAGTCAGTACCAAGGAGAAATGAACTCAATTACTATAAGAAACTCAAGTAACTGATCACACCAAAATATCAATACCTACTTGTGGTGTTTATATAGTTTAAGATAATAGAGTTAGATTCGGAATCCAACTACAGAAAGACTTATTTACCTGTCTCATCCTTCTAGATAGTTGATATATAGTAGAAGATTATCTCGATGAACATTTCTTGATCGGTCAGTCCGACCATAACCAACCCTTGATCGGATGGTCGGACCAACTTCTCTAAACCTGATGGTCGGACCGGTCTGGAGATAATGATCATTTCGGTCATTAACATAAGCCCCCCAATCCGTTGGAGTCATGAGTAGTGTGTTCGATCCATAAGGATTACAATGTTCTCGTGTTGGATGTACTTGACCGGTCCATTCAAGTCCCTTGGTTCAAAAAACGTAACGTCTCACTTATGGGTAGCCGTCATTCACGCGCAAATATTGCACGCTTTTCGATGACTGCACGAGATTTGACATGTGTCAAAACTGTCATGTCTCATTAATTACACATCATAATTACGAAAAGCCCTTTCATCTTCAACCGTTCACTTGCTTGTCTCAACGGCCTTTGGATGGGTATCTCCAGATAATCGCATCGTGGCCGTTCATCAGATAGGTCCATAGATCTCTTGGATTGGAATCTATCATCTTCTTCTTTCTCATTGCATTTCTGCAACTGTGAAAGTGAAAAATGGAAGTTTTTTTCTCTCTGAAGTTTTCTTCTCTTCTTCTCTTGAGCTATTACACCGTTTCATCTCCTTCAGAGGGCTTGAACCAGTAAGTTTCCTACACTTTTCTTTTATTTTCATGACATTTTGTGTGGTAAACATTATGTTTTATGACTTCAAACCCTCATTTATTTTTCTATTTTCCTTTTGCTTCTATTTGTGTTTTTCTCTTCATTTCTCCACTGTAATCTTCCCTATTTTTTTAGAAAAGCATGGTTCTTGTGAAAAGAGCTTATGCTGTTTCCCAATCTAGTGGAGACTTAGGTATCAAAAAATCTTTAAGTTTTGCATCTATGGATGATTCAGATACCGAACAACCCACGAATCCTGGACAATGTTCCAGTGGTCGGTCCGATGAACCTTCCACAAACCTCTTTGGTCATGATCCTTCTAGTAATGATGGTGAAGAAGTCAATACTGAATCCCGACCTATGACTGTTAGGAATCCCTTTACCTGAGCTCAGTTTAAAGCTGAATGGAAAAGGTGGAAATATAGCCTTTCTCTTACAGAATACAAAATCGAGCAAATCAAAGACCTTACCCCCCCCCCCCCGACCATATAGATTACGATCCATACTCCTCTGGTCCCGAATTCCAACATTCCCATATGACCAAAGAACAACTAGAGTATCTTCGCCAAAAATATGAGATTCCATCAAGTTTCATTCTTCGTGTCCCGACTAGTGATGAAAGGGCAAACACTCCTCATCCTGGGGATTTTTTCCTTTATGAAGATGCCTTAAAAAGTGGTTTTCGACTTCCTGTCCATGCCCTCTTTAGGGAAATAATGAATCCACTTCTAAATGTGCCCAGGGATGTTTGTGCCAAATAGTTGGCGCAATGTTATTTGTTTTTGGGGTTTTTGCCAGGGTAAAGGAGTTAAAGTTCGACCATCCCTTACCTTGTTTCTTCATTTCTTCATGGCAAAGAAACATGAACAAGATGGGTGGTATTATCTTTCTAAGCATACCTCTTCCTAGTGTGGTTGGGACGGAAACTTGTAGGGATTGGCACCCTCCCGTCCAACACTAAAGGATGGCGTTCTAAATTCTTCTTTGTTCGGCCACCCTCAGAGCCTTCTTTCCTATCTACTGGGTCTGTGGACCTATTAGAGAATCAAACGATATCCCAATTCTTTTTGAAGCCAAGAAGCGTGCTAGGGAGCGGATTCTTCGGCTTCCTATTGAAGACAAGAATATGTTTGCCGTTCATGGCCATTATCTGGAATACCCCAATGTGCTACGTCATTGGGGGTTCCTTCCCGGTGAGTCATTTTTATTTCTGTTTTCTTTGTTGGAGTATCTTCTTTTGGTCGGAACTTCATTTCATTTGTCTTTTGTCTCAGTGTTGCTCAGTCCTATAGAGTGTACCCGAGCAGCTAAAGAAGAAACTGAAAGAGGCAGAGACAAGAGTACCGACTAAACTAGAGCGTGCTTGATCCACCAGAAGTAAACCAAACTTGTCTGCATTTGCTTCAAAGAGATCCAAAGATTCTTCTGACCTTCCGCCCCAACTAGGAAAGAAAAAAAGCTTCTACTCCATTTGTTGCTGGTTTGGGAGAGGATGTGGAGACTTCTCTACCTTCTAGCCCAGTGAAACCCTCACTACCTTCTAGCCCAGTGAAACCCTCATCTGGTGCTTCACCGAGCACACAGACTTTTGAGGCTTCTGTTCTTCATCCAAGTTGGTCGCTTACTTCTGACTCTTTTGTTTTGAACAACCAACAAGATGGAACTTCAGTAGCCAATGATTGGATGTCGGGAGTTTTGCTACTTGCTGACCAGAAGTTCTTGAGAGAGATTGGCCCCTTACGAACCCATGACGTAATGACCAGGTAAGTTGGTATTTTTAACTTCACTTATCAGAGTTATTTATTTTGGCTTTCCCGAGTAACATTCTTTTATCAGGTTGGTTTGTGCTTTGTCTCAAGCAATGGGGGGCAGCCTGGAGGTTGGTCAGAGAGACCATGTCGTCACCCACCAGCTTGAAGAAAAAGTTAAGGATATGGGTACTCAGTTAGAAAGTTTGGTCGGAGAGAAAGCGGTTGTGCAAGAAAAAGTGGTAACTTTGGAGACACGAGCAAAGTCTGCTAAGGATCAAGTGGCCGCCCTGAAGTTTGAATTGGAAGATTGTAAGAAGTTGTTGGCAAGTCAAGATAGGGAACTATTTGAAGAGTTACAATTGTTAGGTTTCACCCGTTCCTTGGATTCGATGATTATTCTAAGTATGTTTCTTGTTGTTTTAGTTGATCCAATGATTATTGTTAGTTCTTTTCAGAACTTTTTGAATCTTGGATTCTTTGGTTGTTGGGTGTCTATGGTTTACATCTAGTCTGTAGGGGCATGTTGGAGATAAGCATGGACTCCCATATGTGATAACAACCAATTTAGCTAGGGTTACTGAACTCCCAAATGTGATGACAGAGTTGGACTCAACTAAGGTTTCGAAGAGAGAGTTGAATACTCAGCCAAGTTTGACTAGGGTTTCCAAGAGAGAGTTGGACACTCAACCAAGTTTGACTAAATTTTCCAAGAGACGGTTGGACTACTACAGCAACCCAAATATTTGTAACCCTAATCTAATTACTTGTCATTACTCTATATAAGAATCTTATTCAAACACATATAACCACAATACAAATCATGTCAGGTATTAGTTAGCTTTTATAGAAAGCAGGCATACCACAATAAGAGTAATTAACCAAAAATGGACTACAGTTGACGTAGGTGTCATTGTCCATCCGACCACTCCAACCACTCTAAACCCTACGTAGACATGTCTCTCGTGATTGTTGTGCCATTCCATCTTTAGTTGAAATAAAATTGTCTTCGATGTTGTTGGGGGGGGGGGGGAGGCACATTAACATCGAAATATTTTGTATCTTGCAATGATAACCAGGAGTGGTAGACAAGGAAACTCATTTTTCCTCCTTGCTATGCATTTTATAAATTACTTTATTTTCAGTTAATGAAATGAGAATATAAGGTTAAAGTTCAAAGACCTTAGAGAATACAAAATGAACATTTTTATACCCAAAAAAATTCACCTTCTTTCACAGCAAATCATGCTAATCAACAAATAGAAAGCATAGAATGGACACAAAAAGTAATTCAAGTTCAGTGCTTAGATAAAGTGAAGAATTAAATGGCTATGCCGATGTGAGATGATAAGGCTAAGTGGTACATTGTGTGGATATTATTAGTTTTTTGTGGAAATTTTTGGATATTATTTTCCTCTGCTATGTCCTCCTATCTTTACATAACCTTTCATTGGAATAGAATATATTCAGGCACTTCTTTTTTCTCTTTTCTTTTTCTTTCTTTCTTTGTGGGGGTAATCAGGCACCCTTCCTTTGATGAGTTATCTGAGATGTTTATTAATATATTCCAATCTCCATTAATCAAGTCAGAAAAGATTCTACTTGTTGAGATTTACCCTATCATCTGTTTTGTTTTTGTTGTTCCATTGGCTGAGATTGCATATGTTGTCATTGTTGGTGACTAAAATATAGTGTGTTCTAAGAGTACATGGCTTGTACTGAAGTAAAGCTCCCATAGAAGGCTTTGGGCATTTGTTATATTTTTTTAGAGGGTGATTAACACTTACAATAGTTTTGAGTGTTTGTGAGAAGATTTAAGTGTTTTGGGTGGAGCAAAGATTCCTTGAAAATGTAGATTTCACAGGTCACTACACAAGGGTCATGTTGGATGAATTTTTGAGTAGTCATACAGTTGGTTTATGGGTTTGACTTCAACTTGAAAAAGGTAGTTCATGAAGTCTTCTTTCCAAAGAGCGATATGGAAGCAAATCTGGGCAATGTATAAATAATATGAAATTTTGCTACTGTGGATGAAATTCGGCTCTGTGATATAATCTACTTTCAGGGGTTCGAAAATAATTTTTTAGAGTTTGGGGGTCTTTGTGAAATAAGTCTTACATCTCAAGGAGGAAAGTGTAATTTTGAAAGATTGAATGATACAATCTAATGGTCATTAGAAGGACATGGATGAAGATCCAATTTTGACGGTCGAGATTAATGCGCTTGTTTTTCAAGTGTCGAAGACGGAAAAGATTCCATCGTGTGTCTTTGGTTGGTCGGGAGCATGAAAATGTGGTGCACTGCAAAGTATAATGATCAACATGATCTTGTGTATCGCAAATTAAAGGTAAGATTAGAAAGATTCCATTTCAAATAATCTGATGAAGGGTACTCTAATCTTACATCACTTAAAGGATTTGACAGCCCAGATCTCACCCGCCTTTTTAAAGTGGATATCCAACGGTTGTGTGATTAGATTCTCTTTGGGACTCATCTAGAAGATGAAATCCAACGGTTCCTATGCATTAACGTTCATTCTCTTTAAAAGTCAGAAATTGAGCGATATAGAAGAAGGTTTTTGGGGTTTTTGGCTTGTGGAGACTATGAAAAACAAGGGGGAGAAGCCAAGAAGCAATATGGGTATGGAGAACAAGCTTGAATGCGTATTTTGGTGAAAACGTTGAAGAAGAAGGCAAGTAATCTATTGTAATCTCCCTCAAATTGAAAAGTTTCACCTTTTAAGTAGTTGCTTGTTAGGGTTGAGTTGTTTGAGGTTGTGGCCTTATATTTTTGTGGGTGCAAGAGTTAATATTGGAGTGGGTGCTCCATGTTTTTGAATTAATTTAGAGTCGATACTCTCTTATCATTGTAGTAATCAAAATTTTAGTTGGAAAGTATTGAGTAAATACGAAGCACTATTTAGGGCATTATTCAGTGGATGTAGGCAATTTGGCTGAACCACGTAAATTTGGTGTCTTGCGTTTGTAGGTTATTTTCATTGCATATATTGGAGTGTTTTGATTGTAGAGTGGTGGTGCACTATCTAATAGACTCAACCACATTGTGGTGTGTGGTAGACGTGCCCTTGTATAATTGATAATTATGGAAGTATCTTGACCAACCTTGTCTTGAAGTTAAAAAAATTGTCACACCAAAGAGAATTTTAGAAGACACTGATTCACCCCCCTGTCAGTGTCAACCTGGGAATAACAGTTTTTCTAATAACGAATGAATTATCAATACTTACAATTTGATAATCAAAAAACTAAGTGCTGTTATTCGTTTTGGTTTTGCACATCATTGATAAAAACAAAGCTTGAAAAAAAGACTTCCATACAAATGAACTTTCATTATATATATAGCCACTGCACTGCTCCTCCTTATTACAAGGGCAAATAAAATTGAAAACATAAATTTGTTTTAAACAACGATGAAAATGGTACAAGAAGCGAAGACAAAAGGAAAACAAATCAAAGCTTACCTAGTGTACTTAATGAAAGCAACATGAGTGCTATTTGAGACCTTAGCGAGAGTTCCAAGCTCAGGAGCCAACAAGCACTTTGAGGATTCTTCCCTGTAAAAGAAGCCCAAGCATCCACAATCCTTGTTACATTTGTCCCTGCACTCACCCACCTTCATTGGTCCATCTCCCTCTGTGTACCCGTTCATGAAGTGCTCCACACCCACAACTTTGTAATAATTAATAACCTTTGTGGACCCAGTACTCCTACCTTTGTTGCAAGTAGGCAACACAGGTGAAGCACAACTACTCTTGCTCCAACCGAGCATGCCCTTTTGAGTTGGGCAAGCCACACATTGATCATCTTCACAAACTCCCAATGACCCACATCTCGTAGGCAGCTTGCATTCACTCTCCCTCCCTTCCCTATCAAAGAGTGTATATGTGATCTCCCATGCCCCCCAATCAACTTTGTCGTAGTAGGTGTAGATCTTTAAGTTACCGTCATATCCCACTCTCAGCATAGAAAGAGTCGCATTGTACTTTGGCCGGGCTAGAACAGAAGACCCAGAAGAGACATTGTTGAGCTCCTTGTCGAACGTCAAATCAAAAGCATAGCCTTCGTCCGTATCAGATGCAGAATTGAAGAGCAAACGTGTCAACGTTGCACCCTCTTCGCCTCCATTATAATAAAGCAATGGTTTGGCAGAATTCTTACTCTTCATATACATGGCCCATCTCTTCTTCTCCAAAACAAAACTGAAAGCACCTTCAGAGCCATCGACATAGGAGAGACGACTAACAAGCTTGTTAGGTCCCCCAGAACGAAGTGATTGACCCACCAAAAGTGTATCAGTTGGGTGATCAAAACTCTGCCACACAAACCTTCCCTTCTTATCATATAACACCAAGTTGCCACTGGAGAACAACCTTAGCCCAACGACACCCTTATTGGCGGTGCCAGTTTGCCATGCGACACTTCCGTCGGCATCAGCGAGAACGAGATTGCCGTCGGTGCCAAAGGTTAGAGTGGCATTTTCTTTGACTGGGTTGCCACGGTTGGCATCCCAAACCCAACGCATGATTGACTCAGAATGACGATTGCCCATTCGAAGGCCAAGAGTGAAGGCATTGGGTGTGGTGTTATAGAAGCAGAGAGCAAATGGAAACGTTTGGAGATCTGTAACACGGTAATTTGCATCGTACTCAACAATGTACTCGCCAAATTCACCTTCATTTATGAATTTGAAGGTGTTGGAAGCAGGCACAGCGGCTAGAGCTGTTAAGGGTAAGATGGTAATGAGGAGAAAGAAGCAGAAGAACCCTATCGCAAGTGGAGTAAAAGAAGACATTTTGCTGGTGTTTGAAATCTGGAGAAGGAAAGCGTCTATTTATATAGAGGAAGGCAGGAAGGTTCATGGTCTTTGGAGTTCTGAGAATGGGATATGGTTTGACGACCAGTCAAGGCTGGATGGCTTTCGCAATGAGAAATAAAGAATCGGAAACGCTGGCACAGGACCCATGGCACGTGTGGTTTTCTTGGTGGCTGTTTTGGCACTTTGTGTATGCAACTTGTAAATAAGGGACATAGACGACATAGTTTATTTGGCTTCCAATGTTCTCTTATTTAAAATATTTGCAAAAGGAGGCAGCCAAACTGGACTCAAAGAGGAAAGGAATTCATAGATGAAAAATCACATGATGGGCTGTCTGTTTTTGGTAAGAACATGATGGGCTGTTGGTGAACTGAACTTCATTTAATGTTGGGCAGAAGAAGAACTTTATTTAGCAATAATCCATTGTTTATTTCTTTGGATAACAACCTTTGCTGGATTAGAATACCGGATTTTATTTGGTTCATTTTTTACAAACGGACCATCCATTTTTCTTTGGATGAAGAATAAATATTCATCTGTCATATCCAAATGTTCAAATTAAATTATTTTAATTTTCTATTTATCTTCTAAATCTTATCTCAACCTTGAATATGACTGATAAACATATGTCCTTAATCTAGAAGGAAATGAATAGTCTACTTCTTTGCCAGAAATGGGTCTGATAAAATTCTATAAGAATATGCAATTTGAGATAGAAATAAGAATGTCATAATTAAAATTTTATTTTAGGAAAAAAAACGAAGTTACTTTGTAGTTAAATAGGATCATTATTAAAGGCGATATCAATCTAATGATTGTGAAGATTCTCCCGCATGACCTATGTTCTTTTTTAGGAAAAATAAAGGAGATTATATTATATTATACTCTATAGAGAAATTAATAATTTATATTCGGAAAACCGATTTTTGTCTCTTGTTGATATGAAATTTCGCTCGTCTTTCCCTGCCAAGTTCCTGCAAAACAAGTGCTCTAAAGAAGAGAAAAGCACAAACCATATAGATCCTGAAGATATGCTCATTATCATCAAGCAGTTCAAGCCTTTTGGAGCTGGTAGTTGCTGGAAGCTCGGACTTCAGAAAGACGAGTTGAGATTTTCCATAGAGAGAGAGAGAGAGAGAGAGAGAGAGAGAGAGAGAGAGAGAGAGAGAGAGAGAGAGAGGGGGGGGGGGGGGGGGGGGGGGGGGGGGGGGGGGGGGGGGGGGGGGGAGTGGGGGTAGGCATTCAGCTCGAGTGACTAACTCGTTGCTTTCTCCCAAGTGAAAAAAAAGGGCGCGCAGTGTTGGGCAGGGAGGCAAAATTTCATTCATTTTTTCGGAGTTTTATCCTAGACCGCAATTGATATTGTGCCCTTTAGTGGCATTTTATACAAAACCGCCACTAATGTATAAAGTGTGTAAGGTTGATATTGTGTAAATTAGTGGCGGTATTCCACAAAACCGCCACTAATTTATTGATGTTGTATCATTTAGTGGCAGTTATATATAAACCGCCACTAATGATGTATTAATTGCTATCCATTCGTGGCGGTTTTAAATAAACCGCCACTAATTAAACGTCACTAATTCTCATTTTTCTTGTAGTGCATAAAAGTGGTTTTTGTCAATGGATGGTGTTGTTCACATTAAATGCCATAGTAAAAACTGTCAGGTCTAGTGGCGACGAACGCAAGATGAGGAGAATAAGGAGAAGTGTGGTACTAAACAATGGTTCTTCTCCATTTTTACAATGACATGCTATTTCATTTGGTTAGAAAGAAATGCGAAGATCTACAATAATTAAGACCTCAACCCACTAAAGATACTTAACAGTGTCAATAGATAGGTTGGAGACTTGAAACTACTTCCCAAAAGTAGACTTGAATCAATCAATGCAAAAATGACACTATCCCTTACCTACTTCAAGTGTCTTAACTCATCTAATTATTTTGGGCATTCACCAATATTAATGTGTGCAAGTTTATCTAATGAACTAGATGGAGACAAATGGAGTGCAAAAAATTTGGGATGGAGCCATTCAGGAAGCAAACACAGGGATAGCACCAGCAGGACATCTCTTGAAGGAATTACTGGAGTCCACTTGGACAATGATAAAAATAGCCCAACTGAAGCAAGTAAAACTAATATACATCTAGTGTGATGAAACAATAGCAACTTACCTTATTAAAGGCAAAGAGATAAACAAGTTATCTCCGGCCCTTTTCCCTATTTTGGCACTTATGCCACCCATCACATCCAAGTTAGAAGTCTATAATTTAAGACATGATATAACCAAAAATTGGCTACTTAGTTTAACAACTAAACATGTTGGAATTCCTTGATCAAAGGTTATGCCTCATGTTGGATGTATAATAATAAAAAAATAAAAAAAACATGGATTGATACGTAGTAGAACCACCGGCCACTAGAATAAATGGATTGATGCTAGTTAGATTCTGGCTTCAATTATGTGGATTGAGTAGAGGAGAGCTATAAAGTTCACTATGGTTGTGATGTTGTTATTCACTGCCATGCTACTGATGCCTCTCTCTTTTTCTTTCTCTCTTTCTAGTTCCTATTTCTGTGGCTTTGAGGTTGGAATCTAGATAAATAAGTGTTGGTTTCTCTAAATCTATCATACATATATGGGAAATAGTTCAGATAATATATTCTAGAAAAATAAGTGATAGATCCTTATCTGGATTCGCTATTCTCAAATAAAGAAAGATTGCAGCGGAAGAAAATCAAGATCCACGTCCTTGTTTCTCCACAAATATTTGTCATCGGCAAATCCTCCTCAATCTCGCGGAAAGAGAAGAAAATCCACAACCCAAATACCGTTGTGGATGGATGGTCGAAGAGCGAGATTGAACTAGGAAGAAGAAAAACTCCACGAATTTTCTTCCTTCGATCCTACATTTCTTGGAGAGAGAGAGAGAGAGAGAGAGAGAGAGAGAGAGAGAGAGAGAGAGAGAGAGTGGTTTCCAAAATAAAATCCCGTATCTTAATTGTGTTGAGTGGGTCGGCGGTTACCAAAATATATCCTCATATTTTATAACCGCCTAATAAATGAATTTTCATAATTGCCCGTGGGCAAATTAAAAAATTCCCAATATCTCCCACTTGCACAAGGGCAAGTATCGATCTCTCTGTCATAGTAGGTCCCAGACACATATGTATATTCCAGATGTACACCTTTCTCTCTACTATGTATTCCAGATACATAGACCACTTGTGTCCCAAAAACCAACATCCACAAGTCATACTGATAATGGGTCATACGACTGGGTGATATACCTACTCCTGAGCCCCAAACTAAAAACCTTCACGAAGGCCAGGAATGACAGCATCACTCAAAGAAACATATTAAATAAGCATTAATGTATCAAAGTGTCCTAGATTTATTCAAACTCATTAGACAAAAGGTATCTCGATCCCTCAGAGTGATCACCTTCTTGTCCTTAAAATGTTCGCTATTGTAACTAATACAGCTAGCACCAACAAACAATCTTAAGGTGCAGTTGAATCAAACCTTTTCTTTTGCCCCAGACCATCACTACACTTGGGATTGACTCATTTCCTAATAATGCCCCTTTAGGTTGAGTCAATCATGACCATAGATAACACCCTAAAGTAGCCACATCAACCCCTCGTTTCATGACATCGTCAAAAGTTACAAGGACACCAATGGACCATAAAGTCCAGGACTCACACAATGAAAGGAATAGGGATCCATCCTCTTATTTCCATCTTATATTTGCTTATGTACCTGACTAGTGGGTGTTATACAAATCTAGTGCACCAAATCTCAAGGACATAGCAATTAAGGTTCTCTCACAAACTTGCTCATCCTTTGGTTGTGAGAAGAAATAGACCACCTTCTTAGTCATCCATAGTAAGGTACAAAATAGATTGGGGAGTAAGAGGCTCGAGGACTTAGTTTATGTGTATTACAACATGAGGTTGAGAGTGGGGCACTTACAAGATGATATGGGTGATGAAACTCAGGAACCGATTGAGTTGACTGATATATTGCACGAGCCCCCCGCAAAGGATGAGGAGGATGATGTCATATATCAGTGGGTTAGGGATCAGGGTGGCCCAATGTTGGATGGACCAAGAGGGTAGCCGGATCCTATTATTGCTAATACCATGGGCCCAGATGTTGTGGTTAAGCATATATCTTATGATGAGGGTCAAGTTGCTATAGCTGCAGCAACAGGACCAAGCGTACCATTTGTGGAGCCACTTGATCAACTTGAAACAACTAAGGTGAGGTCAAGTAGTGGGAGTTCAGATGATGCTAATGATACTATCCCTCCAAGTTAGCCTTTGAGTCATGGAGGTAGTCAGGTTGGTGGTGTTGCTAGTGGAAGTTAGGCTAGTCAACAAAGGGAGTCACCTTCTCCAGGTCTGAGTCATCCAACACATGCAATGCAAGATACGAGCCTCGGTTCCCATGCCGCCTAGACTTATACCAGGAGTAGGAAGACCAGATCAAACTGGGGATAGAGAATGATTATGGAAGAATGCAGAATCTTGCATCAAACATAGGGAGCATGAGTTTTTTTGAAATAAGATAACCGTAAGCACACAGTATCGTGTAGCTAACGGGTCGATCTCAGGGAGATATGCCACCTAGAATTCAACTTCTTAATGGTAATGCGAGAGTGGAATGATTCAATTTTGTTAACTAATTAATTAAACTAAACCAACGATCCTAATCCATACATCTAATGCAATCAAATTAAGACGAAAATTAAAGCAAACATAACCAACGCATAAATAAAAGACAAGAAAAAAATGCGAACAATTAAAATAAAAGGGAAGTGATCCGAGTGTCAGCTTTGGATTGAGGGAAGGGGAGTATAATTATAATGACTTTGACCGTGGACCCTTTGCCGTAACTTATAGTCCACCGATCGGGGGAAAGGATATTAAGAGAGAGAGAGAGAGAAAGAAGAAAAAAAAACTGCAGAAAGTAAATAACAAAGCAATAAGCAACGCAATAAAAGCAAAAGGGAAACCTTAACAAAAAAGAGGCACGACTGTAGGCATCTTTGATCAAGGACCCAGGGGGAAGGGAGAACAATAAATAAATGCTGAAATTAAATCCTAAATTAAGAATATGAAGGGGTAGATAGAAGCGGGAATAGAGGGGGGAGAGAAGATTATTGAAGAATATTACTTACTTTCATCTTTGAATCTCAAAAAAAAAAAAAAAAAAAAAATTAATCAAATGATTTGAATCTCAACCAACCCTAACAACCAGATCTAGAATAATATAGATTTGCAATTGCTAGACCCAGAGAGAAAACGAATCCTCAAACTTGAAACTTGAACTTGAAATTGCATTGATAAAAATAAAGGAAATACACTTGCATCAAATAAAAATAACACAACTTCAATTTTTCTTACAATACATTAAAACTTAAACATTCAATCTAGAATTAAAACCCACAAAGTAATCAAAGAACTAGAGAAACCTAGAACAAGCTAGAGAGAATAGAAGGTGCAAGACTTAAATAAACTAAAGAGAAAAATAAAGTGTCCAGACCTAAGTGGGAGGTAATATTTATAGGAGAAAGAGAATAATTTACAAACAAGGAAATAAAATAATAATAATAATAATAATAATAATAATAATAATAATAATAATAATAATAATAATAATAATAATAATAATAATAATAATAATAATAGAAAGAAAAAAATAAAGAAAGAGCAAAATTCGTTATAAATAAGAAGAGAGAGAGAGAGAGAGAGAGAGAGAGAGAGAGAGAGAGAGAGAGAGAGAGAGAGAGAGAGAGAGAGAGAGAGAGAGAGAGAGAGAATGTGTGGAGAATTAAATAAAAAAAATAGTAGCACGTGAAGAGGGAAACTGGAGAGAAGGTGGAGAAATTAAATAAAATAAAATAAACTGATCTTAACGTGGAGAAAGAGTGGGGGAAAAAATAGTGAAAATAATAGAAAGTGGGAAGAGAGAGAGAGAAAACTAATTAGAGAAATAAATAAAATCTAAAAAAAAATGAAATCTTCTAAAAAAAAATAGAAAATCCTAATCTTTGACTACTTGTGGGACCTATACATTCATTCAATTACAATAAAGAAAAATAAAATAAAAATTCTAATCTAATTTTATAAGATATTCTAGAGTTGGTCCATATTTGCATCTCTAGCCCATCATGCTCCAAATCAAGCCCATTCCCACACTTGAGAATTTGAATGGACATCCTGACGTGTAAAATCGCACGTTTCATACCCAAAACTCCAAATATTCGCTCTGGTCCTTAGAAATTATAAAATCTTCAAAAGCAACATAAAACCCAATGGTAGCTCCACTCTAAGTGTGTAAAACGTATGCTTTATGCCCTAAGATTTCACACATAAATGTGCTCATCAATGAGAATAGATCATAGTCACAGTGGTTCATAACAGCAGAGTTGGCAGTCATTGGAGTTCCTATACGGGGATCACACCACCAGGTTAGATTACATTGGGTACTCTTCTTATGGAGTTCATGCTATTCTTCAAGACCCTGCATTTGGAGAGTATGCATATGGGAGTGAAGGTGAGCTATTGATTGAATGTTTCAGAATCCTCAACCCATATATTAGTAGTAGCATGAACAACAAGAGCAGCAATGGCTCTTTCACCCACCCATGATTGATGGTTACCCCAGAGTGCTATTCCTACAGTATTTTGACATAAAGTTATATTGGAGCCACATAAACCGATATGTAATATACTACGTGATCAGTTGACTTGGGAGTTGTATGTGGCCATTGATCAGAATCAGTTGATGGAGAATATTGAGCGATATCAATTAGTAAACTTGTGAAACCCAGCCCAAACCTAGCCCGAGGCACCCTATTTATTTTGGGTGAAGAAAGACTTGTTTAATGTTAGACCTTGAAGTTGGACCTTAATTTCAGTGTTGCAATCCTTGAAAACCTTAGGAAGTCATGTCCGACCTTTCCCTTAGTGTAGATCCATGTCCCAAAGTGATGGAAGTTGTCCTTGTGTGCCCTCTTTATGGAAGACATGGTATTTGACTCGAAACCCATGGATGTGGTTGATGGTGCTCCATACTTGGATGCATTATCAGTGATTGTTTTGAATCTGCAGCTTGAAGAAGATGAGCTTAGTTGGTGGACCTAACGAACTCCCGTGCTTAATCCGAAGGTATTTCCCAAACTAGACTTCTTGATTGACTTGTAGGAGAAAACCCCACTCAATTTGACCCCGTATAGCCCTCTGAATCCCTGTCCGAAGTTGCTGTTCTTGTTTTGTCGACTGGCCAGTCAACCAATCAGTCGACCAAAGGAATACAAGCCTGAGTAAATTTGGTCATTTTGGGTTATATTTATGTGGAACTTCGTGGTTTCAACCCCATTTACTGTTGGGACTCTCTTGGGACGTGGGAAGGCTCCTCCTTGGCTTGGGTGATGATCTTCTACAAGAATCATGGTCTCTCTTCTCAAATCTCTTCCCCAAGGTATGTTTTTTCTCATTCTCTCTCTAATCTACTCTCTCCTCTTCTTTTCTTGCTGCTAAGACCATGACTAAGGTGCTGCAACCTTGTAAACACCTAGCCATGTGTTTCCCCTTTCATTTACATTAGTTCCTTTCAATTCTTGCTATGCTATGCTTCATCTTAATCCTTAGCATTGCATTTCCATGATTCCTTTCATTCCAACTTGTGTTATTGATCTCAACTGATGTATAGATGTATGTTAGGTCTGATTTGTCGATGGTTTATGCTTCTAAACTAGTTCTTATCACTTCCTTAGCTAATTACCCATCATTCCTTGCCATTGCAACAATTTCCATTTTAATTCTTGATGTTTATCATATAGAACTTAGGGTTTCAATTTGGGGGTTTTCAATTCAGCCATTGGATCATGCTAATTCTTGTTGTGTAGTGTTCTTATATTGTTATAATCATTCCCTCCAAGTCTCTATTCAGCCCGTTACTGTTCATTCTGGTCGACTGACCGACAGTGGACCAATCAGTTGACCAAAGGTGAACAGCAACTCTGTCTTTGCTCGATTTGCTCCGTTTGATCCCCGATTTGAGTGTTTTCTTCTCTAATGTTGCATATATGTTGTGTAGGGTTCAAGTACTAAGTTGGGGACTATTCTAAGTGATCTTTGGGATTAGTTTCGACTCGATTAAGGTAAGGACGGTTATTACCATAATTACACGGATTATGTGAATATTACTTTTATGATTGGAAACTTAGTATACTCACCTTCTTTATCGTATTTCTTACAATATATGACTGCTGTAAGTACTTCAAGTACAATAGTGCTATGTTTATCTATTCTTTTGTTATCATTGAATATTCATTCTTGCTAATTACATATGCAATTGATCATGTTTTATTCAATATCTTCTATATGATGAAATATCATTTGTATATGATGTGATGGAATTGGGAATGTGATTGAATAGGTATAATTTGGGATTGGGGAATGTCCTACTGACATTTCTGTCCTTGGACATCGGAGGGAATAGTATGGGATGTTCTCCGAAGGTGCCCATCGACGCTTTCCCGAATTATTGGATGACATATATAGGACTTGTTTAGATGTATGGCTAGGATGTCCCTGTCGTATCAGACCTGAATTGGAAGGGCATTGAGACCGAATGACCCGTGGTAGTAGTGTGGATTTGTGGGCGCTCAAGACCGGTAACCATCCCGTGAGAGGACATAGATCGCATTGTGGATACCCGAAAGGGGCCATTTATTGGTAGGGTTGCAAATAGCTAGACTTGGGCTCACGAGCGCTCGAAGATCGGTGAGTCATATCCATGAGAGGACGTGAGAGCTTCCCGTTTACTATTTGTGGATGACCAATAGGGTTGATGAGTCTGATGAGTAATATTCGTGATTCTACTGTTAAGGATACCGGAAAGGATCGCCTGGGGTGAGGAATGGACGTATCTTGATCCGACAATATATGACTAAGTAGATGACTTGCATTGGGCTAGGCTTTACCGTGACATGCGCCAATACTTATACCAATGGTGATGTGAGAGAGCGATGAGTTAAACCCCAGCCATGGATTGTCCAAGAAGGTTTCAAGACCCAATTCCCACCGAAAAACCCAAGATATAGAGATGGTTGAGGGAAGAGTGATTTGAGATCTACCCAAAGAAGTATGGTGCTATGACTTAAAGCATGTCTACCTATAGAGACTAGCATACATAGAGTTAGTGTGAAATTCAGCCCAAAACCTAAATTAGACACCCTATTTGTTTTGGATGAAGAAGAACTTGTTTGATGTTTGACCTTGAAGTTGGACCTTGAGTATGGTGTTGATATGTTTAGAAGGTCCTAGGAAGTCAAGTCAGACCTCTCCCTTAGTGTAGATTCGAAAACCCATAGAAAATTGATGATGGAATTCCCTACTTGAAGAGCTTGGTTGATTTAGAAAAGAGAATGCACCTTGATGAAGAGAAGATTGGTTGATGACCTTAGAGCATGGTTAGATATGATTTAAAGCCATTTTCCTATGCTAGGTAAGTTATAGTTGTTGTGTTTAAAATTTCGTTTGATTCCGATAAGAGAAAGGCCCTCAAATCCCTGTTTTTGGCTATGCTGTCAGCCTGGGTCGAGTGCTTGGGTCGACTAGGCCATGCTACCCAGCCACTCGACCCAAGTAAATAGAATTCGAGCAGAATCTTCTGTTTAGGTCCTTGTTGCTATATATACCTCATAACTTCGTGTTTTTAGTATCCCTAGCCTCCAAAACACCTAGAGAATGAAGGAAACTCATCTCCAAGCCTCCTTTGGGGTAGAAGAAGATCTACATTCAACTCTCAAGCTTTCTCTCTCTTGTTCTTCAATCAAAGGTTAGTATTCAATCTATTATGCTATTGATTCATTCTTACTAGGATCATTCTCTTCTCTGATCTGAGATTATGAGGAAGATATTGCATCTCTGCAATCATATCTTCTACAATCTCTTCTCATTCTATATGCTATGATTTCATATTCATTCTCTACATGATTTTCATGATTTCTTCTTAAACTATGATCATGTTCTTATTTCGATTTCTTCTAGCATATTAGATGCATCTCTATGATCATTCTTACTCTAAATTTACTGTGTTCATATACTAGAATGAGGTCTCATCATCTCTAGTTCATCTCTTTCATTCATAGCTTGTTTTCAATGAAAACCATGTTGTTTTCCAAATTAGAAAGTCTTGTTTTCCAAAATAGAAACTATGATTCTAAATTAGTAAGTAATGGTTTTAATGGTGGTTTGATGTCTAAATTATGCTTTTTAGTCTTAGACTACTATGTTAGACAATCTCTCCAAGTTTCGTCGCATTCCGGTTTGTGTAGCATAGGTTTCGGATCAAGATTCTCTTTTTATTTTCGGATTTGCTTTTGGGCAGATTGCCTGGGTCGACTGGAGCACTCAACCCAACCAATCAACCCGCAATGACAGCAACTCTGTTCTTCATCCGTTTCAACTCCAATCTTTTGGAATCACTTCTTATGACCTATACATGTTTTGTCAAGCTTGTTTAGGTGATTTTGGATCTGTTCTCTGATTTCTTATTTGAAGACTATAAGTTTGGATTACGAGGTGAGTATTCCAACTCACAATATGCCTATTTACATGTCTTTATGTATTATGACATGAATGCATGATTTAGCTACTGTTATGTTAGTTTCCATTATGATATGAATGCTGTAAGTACAGTAGGATCTTATTTCCTTATTTAATTTATGTACTTGATCATGAATGAATACTTATTCATGTATGTTTCATATTCATTTAATCTTGTCTTATTATACTCTTCTATTTGATGAGATATCTGTCGTGGATGATATGACTGAATTATGATTGTGATTGTTTAGGTATAATTTGGGATTGGGGAATGTCCTTTTGACATTTCTGTCCTTCGACATCATTGGGGATAGTATGGGATATTTCCAATGTTGCCCTTTGACACTTTCCCAGATTATTGGTTGTCGTACCTAGGACTTGTCTAGCAGTGTTTGGCTAGGATATTCCTTGTTATATCAGACCCGATTCGGAAGGGTATTGAGACCGAACGACCCGTGGTAGCAATGGGGATTCATGGGTGCTCAAGACCGGTAACCAACCCTTGAGGGGACATGAATCACATTGTGGGGGCCATTTATGGGTAGGGTTGCATATGGATAGACTTGGTGTGAAATCCAGCCCAAAACCTAAATTAGACACCCTATTTGTTTTGGATGAAGAAGAACTCGTTTGATGTTTGACCTTGAAGTTGGACCTTGAGTATGGTGTTGATATGTTTAGAAGGTCCTAGGAAGTCAAGTCGGACCTCTCCCTTAGTGTAGATTCGAAAACCCATAGAAAATTGATGATGGATTCCCTACTTGAAGAGCTTGGTTGATTTAGAAAGAGAATGCACCTTGATGAAGAGAGATTGGTTGATGACCTTAGAGCATGGTTAGATATGATTTAAAGCCATTTTCCTATGCTAGGTAAGTTATAGTTGTTGTGTAGAAAGTTCCGTTTGATTCCGATAAGAGAAAGGCCCTCTAATCCCTGTTTTAGGCTATGCTGTCACCTGGGTCGAGTGCCGCGGCGATGCTACCCACCCACTCGCCCGTAAATAGATCCGGATTGTTTAGGTCCTTATTACTATATATACCTCATAACTTCGGTTTTTAGTATCCCTGCCTCCAAAACACCTAGAGACGAAGGAAACTCATCTCCAAGCCTGCTTTTAGTGTAGAAGAAGATCTACATTCAACTCTCAAGCTTTCTCTCTCTTGTTCATCAATCAAAGGTTAGTATTCAATCTATTATGCTATTGATTCATTCTTACTATGATCATTCTCTTCTCTGATCTGAGATTATGAGGAAGATATTGCATCACTGCAATCATATCTTCTACAACCTCTTCTCTTTCTATAAGCTATGATTTCATATTCATTCTTTACATGATTTTCATGATTTCTTCTTAAACTATGATCATGTTTTTATTTCAATTTCTTCTAGCATATTAGATGCATCTTTATGATCATTCTTACTCTTGATTTACTGTGTTCATGTACTAGAATGAGATCTCATCATCTCTAGTTCATCTCTTTCATTCATAGATTGTTTTCAATGAAAACCATGTTGTTTTCCAAATTAGAAAGTCTTGTTTTCCAAAATAGAAACTATGATTCTAAATTAATAAGTAATGGTTTTAATGGTGGTTTGATGTCTAAATTATGCTTTTTAGTCTTAGACTATTGTGTTAGACATTCCCTTCAAGTTTCGTCGCATTCCGGTTTGTGTAGCATAGGTTTCGGATCAAGATTCTCTTTTTATTTCCGGATTTTCTCTTGGGCAGATTGCCTGGGTCGACTGAAGCACTCAACCCAGCCAATCAACCCGCAAGAACAACAACTCTGTTTTTTCATCCATTTCGACTCCAACCTTTTGGAATCACTTCTTATGACCTATACATGTTTTGTCAAGCTTGTTTAGGTGATTTTGGATCTGTTCTCTGATTTCTTATTTGAAGACTATAAGTTCGGATTACGAGGTGAGTATTCCAACTCACAATATGCCTATTTACATGTTTTATGGTATTATGACATTAATGCATGATTTAGCTACTGTTATGTTAGTTTCCATTATGATATGAATGCTGTAAGTACAGTAGGATCTTATTTCCTTATTTACTTTATGTACTTGATCATGAATGAATACTCATTCATGTATGTTTCTTATTCATTTAATCTTGTCTTATTATACTCTTCTATTTGATGAGATATCTGTCGTGGATGATATGACTGAATTATGATTGTGATTGTTTAGGTATGATTTGGGATTGGGGAATGTCCTTTTGACATTTCTATCCTTGGACCTCATTGGGAGCCCTTTCCAATGTTGCCCTTTGACGCTTTCCCGGATTATTTGTTGTCATACCTAGGACTTGTCTAGTAGTGTTTGGCTAGGATATTCCCTGTTATATCAGACCCGATTCGGAAGGGTATTGAGACCAAACGACCCGTGGTAGCAATGGGGATTTATGGGCGCTCAAGACCGGTAACCAACCCGTGAGGGGACATGAATCACATTGTGGGGGCCATTCATGGGTAGGGTTGCATATGGATAGACTTGGGCTCATGGGCGTTCAAGACCGGTAACCAACCCGTGAGAGGACATGAGAGCTTCCCGTTTACTATATGTGGATGACCTATAGGGTTGATGAGTCCGTAGTCTGGCACTATGCTGACTCTAGTGTGAAGGATACCGGAAAGGATCGCCAGGGGCGAGGAATGGACGTATCTGGATCTTAGTTGATATGACTAAGTAGAATACTTGCACTGGGCTAGGCTTTACCTTGATATGCGCCAATACTTAGACCAAACGGTTATGTGAGAGAGCGGTAACTTAACCCCCAGCCATGGATTGTCCAAGATGGATGAAGGACCCTTTGCCAACCGGCGTTGTGAGATGAGACCTACCCAAAGAAGTATGGTGCTATGACTTAAAGCATGTCTGCCAACAGAGACCAGCATACACATATAGAGTTAGAAGCATATTTGCATATATTGTTTCATATCATTGCATATATGTTTGCTTGTGAATGCATGTGAAGATGCTTATTGTGTTTGGATTACTTGCTAAGTTCTTTTGAGCTTACCCTTTGGGGGACTTGTATTTAGATGACATGGCAGGTACGAAAGAGAACCTGTGCACCAGCACGGAGAACCTTTCCTTATATGGTACAGCTCCGGATGTCCTTGGACAAGGTAATGAACAGCGAGGCAGCCAACACTCGGATTTGGGCTGCATTGATGGCTCCCATTGATGGCAGCCGGCATCGTCTTATTCGCCGATGGGATCGTGCACTAGATGCTGATCTGAAGCTTCAAGAGCATGACCCTAAAGTGAAGAGGATGAAGACTGAAGAAGAAGAAGAGCCGACTGAAGAAGTGGATTAGATTCTCTTGTTTCTTCTAGACTTTTATTTTACTTGTATTAGCTTAGAGCTTGCTTTAGATTTCGATCTACCTTCCGCATATGTTGTGGGGTATATTTCCGCTATACTCTACAGTTGTCTTTTGATTTGGTATCTTGTTATTCCGCACTCTAATATTCTTTAGTGATCCTTCTGTGATCCTTTATTGACTTTTATTATTAACTTATTAGAATACAATGATTTGTCTTTGCTTTTGATTATGTTATTGTGCTAAATGGATATGATCGTTCCTAAACTTGATCTTTTAGGCTGTGGATCACTCCCCCGGGTAACCCAGATAGGGTATAGGCTGGGTGTATTTGGGCGGGATGTGACACTTGGGCACATGGGCATTCAAGACCGGTAACCAACCCGTGAGAAGACATGAGAGCTTCCCGTTTACTATATGTGGATGACCTATAGGGTGGATGAGTCCGTAGTCCGAGTTGGTTGTAGCCATAGGATACGCTGACTCTAGTCTGAAGAATACCGGAAAGGATCGCCAGGGGCGAGGAATGGACGTATCTGGATCTGAGTTGATATGACTAAGTAGAAGACTTGCATTGGGCTAGGCTTTACCCTGACATGCGCCAATACTTAGACCAAACGGTGATGTGAAAGAGCGGTGACTTAACCCCTAGCCATGGATTGTCCAAGATGGATGAAGGACCCTTTGCCAACCGATGATGTGTGATTGAGACCTTCCCAAAGAAGTATGGTGCTATGACTTAAAGCATGTTTGCCAATAGAGACCAGCATACATACATAGAGTTAGAAGCATATTTGCATATATTGTTTCATATCATTGCATATATGTTTGTTTGTGAATGCATGTGAAGATGCTTATTGTGTTTGGTTTACTTGCTAAGTTCTTTTGAGCTTACCCTTCGGGGGACTTGTTTTAGATGACATTGTAGGTACGAAAGAGAACCCGTCCCCAGCACGGTGAACCTTTCCGTACATGGTACAGCTCCGGATGTCCTTGGACAAGGTAATGAACAGCGAGGCAGCCAACACTCGGATTTGGGCTGCATTGATGGCTCCCATTGAAGGCAGCCGGCATCGTCTTATTCGCCGATGGGATCATGCGCTAGATGCTGATCTGAAGCTTCAAGAGCATGACCCTAAAGTGAAGAGGATGAAGACTGAAGAAGAAGAAGAGCCGACTGAAGATGTGGATTAGATTCTCTTGTTTCTTCTAGACTTTTATTTTAATTGTATTAGCTTAGAGCTTGCTTTAGATTTCGATCTAACTTCCGCATATGTTGTGGGGAATATTTCCGCTATACTCTACAGTTGTCTTTTGATTTGGTATCTTGTTATTCCGCACTTTGATATTCTTTAGTGATCTTTCTGTGATCCTTTCTTGACTTTTACTATTAACTTATTAGAATACAATGATTTGTTCTTGCTTTTGATTATGTTATTGTGCTAAATGTATATGATCGTTCCTAAACTTGATCTTTTGGGCTGTGGATCACTCCCCGGGTAACCCAGATAGGGTATAGGCTGGGTGTATTTGGGCGGGATGTGACAGTTAGTTTCATACTTGCATCATTTGTCTCATATCATCTTGCATTATACTATGTTTTGTATCATGTATCTGTGTTATTATGAAATAACTGCCTTGCTGAGTTCTTTTGAACTCACTCCTTTTTGCAACATCTTTTCTTAGACTTATCTGCAGATACTACTACTGTTGACTATGGTGGTCAACACTATGAAGACCAAATTGATGACTCATACACTACTGATCATGGTGACTATGTTGGTGAAGACTATCAGTACGAGATTGATATTCGTCATTGCGGATTCTGCATTGTCTAGTTTCATATGATTATGTTATTAAGGAAAACATTGTATAAATTAGAAGAAATTGTAACTTAGTTGCTTACATTTTTCTTTCCCTTCTTTTGAGAACAAGTTGTAACCTTTATTTTTATTCGATCTACCTTCCGTTTCTATTGTAGAGTTGGTTTCCACCTCATTCCACATTTTGACTATTTATTCTATTGGTATCATTTTCGCACTCTGATTTTCTTTTATGATCCTTTTGAGATCCTTCTTGACTTTTATTATTAAATTACTTGAAAACTATGAATTGTTCTTGCTTTTGATTAAGTTATTGTGCTAAGTGGATATGATCGTTCCTAAACTTGATCTTTGGGCTATGGATCACTCCACCGGGTAATCCAAATAGGGTACCCCCTGGGTGGATGTGACAAAACTAGTCATCAAGTTTCAATATTCAAACTTTGGACTTTTACATGTGTAGTTGTGTTACTTGTGTACAACTAATTTAGTACTCTAAGTCCTTACCATTGATTTCAAATGAATATGTGTTGCGTCCGTACACACAAGTGCATGGGGTCGCCCAAGTAATAAAGAGGTAATAAAAATTATGTACTAGCTTTAAGAACACCAATAGTTATCTCGCTAAACAAATTATGAAGGATTAACTAAATTATTGATTAAATTAACAAAACATCAACAAATAACTAAATTGCTACACAAATCAAAACTTAACGGATGAAATTTCTAGGGATTTGATTTCACCAAACATGATATAGATTATTGATTAATTCTCGTTTCTCATATAACCAATTTAATCTCCCACTTGTCGACGAGATTCCCTAAGTTAGATTACCTTCTCCGTTATGCCTGAGGATCCCTAACATATTAAACCCCCCTACCAGTTACACTAGAGGAAATTTAATATATTGCATTAAACACAAGAAACTCATAAATAAGTCGAACAAACCATCTAACCTGTTAACGCTTTAGATGTAATTTGTCATTTTTCAATCCTAGGTCTAGTATGCATTCATCATTCTTATATGGTCAAAAACACACCATGAGATTCATGAAGGTTGATCAGGCATTCAGACATTAAGAATAAAATTGAAGAAAACAAGAGGGAAATTGAATTATATGAAAGGGGAATAAAATCAATAACTATCTCATGTAAGGATCCATCTTACCCTAGCAAAAGAAACTTAAAACATTGCAAAAGAAGAAGAAGAAGAAGAAGAAGAAGAAGAAAAAGAAGAAATTTGTAAGGGATTCATCACTCTAGGGTTGAAGAAGAGACTTCCAGCAACTCCAAAATTCATCCCAAAGCAGCTCCAACTCTCCAAATTCGTCCTCTAAAGCCCAAAAATATTTTTTCTATTGCTAAAGTATGCTCCCCTTTATAGAGTGATTTTCTAGATTATATGGGATATGATTCTAACATTTAGAAACAAACTTTGAGTTCCTAATCTAACTCAACCAGGAAATTCCATTGCCTAGGTGGCATATAAATCACATTGATTTCCTATGCTCAAATGCACAATCCAACTGTTGGATTTAAAGATCAAGAAGTCATGAAGCTCTTGTCCAAAAATCAGATCGATCGGATGTTGGATGACTATCCGATAAATGACTTGATAGAAACTAGATAGAGCACACTCAAAAATGGGATTCTTCCTTTTTCTTGCTTTGAATAGGATTATTTTTCTTCTTTTTTCCTTCTTTTATCAACCTTCAAACTCTACTAACTGCCTCAAGCAAATCCTTGTTGTTGAAGGAGTCCAAGTACTAAGATGATTCACTACAAAAATAGATATGAATCAGTATTTACTAGGATAAACATAAATTACCAAAATTACTTAAATTTGGGGAGAGTGCATCCTATGCTCATTTATATGTGGTGTTATGGCAAAATGATACAAAATAAGTGTAAATACATGTAAATCTATTCAATTAATTACTCAAAATAATATGCATAAACAAACTTATCAATACATGATGTGGCTTTATATTTGTATTTATAGGGATGGAAGACAATGATGTTGTGTGGCAACATAGTGTCCCTACAGATCCACAAGGCTAGAGATCACATACAACTACCGCAGAAGAGCCCTCGATGGAGGAAAACGCCAATTCAAGCACTTAAATTTGGGGAGAGTGCATCCTATGCTCATTTATATGCGGTGTTATGGCAAAATGATACAAAATAAGTGTGAATACATGTAAATCTATTCAATTAATTACTCAAAATAATATGCATAAACAAACTTATCAATACATGATGTGGCTTTATATTTGTATTTATAGGGATGGAAGACAATGATGTTGTGTGGCAACACAGTGTCCCTACAGATCCACAAGGCTAGAGATCACATACAACTACCGCAGAAGAGCCCTCGATGGAGGAAAACGCCAATTCAAGCACTTAAATTTGGGGAGAGTGCATCCTATGCTCATTTATATGCGGTGTTATGGCAAAATGATACAAAATAAGTGTGAATACATGTAAATCTATTCAATTAATTACTCAAAATAATATGCATAAACAAACTTATCAATACATGATGTGGCTTTATATTTGTATTCATAGGGATGGAAGACAATGATGTTGTGTGGCAACACAATGTCCCTATAGATCCACAAGGCTAGAGATCACATACAACTACCGCAGAAGAGCCCTCGATGGAGGAAAATGCCTATTCAAGCAACATTTGGCTGATGGTTATTGTGATACACTCATGTGTCGTGTTGTCCCTACTTCTATGAGGGATTAATAGATGGTAGCCCACCTCATGGAGATGGAGTGTCAACGTGTAGCTGCCGGTGTATGTCATGGTTGTGGAACTTGTGGTCATGGTGTTGCTGGAGCTAGTGGTGGAGCTGTTGCTGGAGAGCTTGGAGTTGGTGGTGGAGCTAAGTATCTTGATTGAATTTTTATGATTTGATCCCATTCCATGATTGTCTTGTACTCTTGTGAACTTATGACTTATGAATTATGATTTATGACTTACTAAAACTTCTAAAGTTGTAAGCTTTTGAAAGCATTTAAGCTCTTTGATGTATTTGATAGTTGATACACTAGCTTTTCATTTATGTGCCTTAAATCTTCTACATTACATGTTGTCTAACTTTGCATTCCCCAATTCAACAGCATTTCAGTTTGACACATAGGGTCGACTTAGAAGACATACTTAGGGTTATTTTCTCACAAATCCAAGTCCATCAGTGTGTTCAAAATACCTTAAATAGGCTAAATACCAAGTTTCAGTTCAACTGGGACCCTAAAACCCACCAAGATGGGCCACCGAGTTGGTGCCAAGAAAACCCCGCATCTCGACCCACAATCTAGGTCAAAATCTCGGTTTTTCAGGGTGGCAAGATCTTCCTCGAGAGCAAGATCTCCTACCATGGGCATGACAATTTAAGCATGGCATAAGATTGACGAACAATTTGACACATAAAAGTTTAGATTTGTTCTCAATGTAGAAGGGAACTATTTGAAGAGTTACAATTGTTAGGTTTCACCCGTTCCTTGATTCGATGACTATTCTAAGTTTGTTTCTTGTTATTTTAGTTGACCCAATGGTTATTGATAGTTCTTTTCAGAACTCTTTGAATCTTGGATTCTTTGGGTGTGTATGGTTTATATCTAGTTTGTAGAGGCATGTTGGTGATAAGCATGGACTCCCATATGTGATAACAACCAGTTCAGCTAGGGTTACTAAACTCCCAAATGCGATGATAGAGTGGGACTAAACTAAGGTTTCGAAGAGACAGTTGCATACTTAGCCAAGTTTGACTAGGGTTTCCAAGAGAGAGTTGGACACTCAACCAAGTTTGACTAATTCCAGGAGAAGGTTGGACTCCTATAGCAACCCAAATACTTGTAACCCTAATCTAATTACATGTCATTACTCTATATAAGAATCTTATTCAAACTCATCTTACCACAATAGGAATCATGGCAGGTATCACTTAGCTTTTATAGAAAGCATTTATACCACAATAAGAGTAATTAACCAAAAATGGACTACAATGGACGTAGGTGTCATTAACCATCCAACACTCTAAACCCTACATACACATGTCTCTCATGCTTGTTGTGCCATTCCATCTTTAGTTGAAATAAAATTGTCTTGGATGTTGATGGGGGGGGGGGGGGCGCATTAACATTGGAATATTTTGTATCTTGTGATAATAACTAGGAGTGGTAGATGGGGAAACTCATTTTTCCCTCCTTGCTATGCGTTTTATAAATTACTTTATTTTAAGTTAATGAAATGAGAGTAAAAGGTTAAAGTTCAAAGACCTTAGAGAATACAAAATGAACATTTTTATACCCAAAAAAGTTCACCTTCTTTCACAGCAAATCAGGCTAATTAGCAAATAGAAAGCATAGAATGGACACAAAAAGTAATTCAAGTTCACTGCTCAGATAAAGTGAAGAATTAAAAGGCTATGCCGATGTGACATGATAAGGCTAAGTGGTACTTGTGTGGATATTATTAGTTTTTTTGTGGAAAATTTTGGATATTATTTTCCTCTTATGTCCTCCTACCTTTACATAACCTTTTATTGGAATAGAATATATTCAGAACATATATTTTTTTTTGTTTTTTTTTTTTTAATGTTGTGTGTGTGGGGTAATCAGGCACCCTTCCTTTGATGAGTTGTATGAGTTATTTACGAACTTCCGCGATGCATTCCCGCCTTTCATCGTAAGATGATTTCACGCAGGGATGAAAAGGCCGACGGTGTGCTCCAAAACATAGGCTGAAACAAGAAAAATAAAGCATCGGGTCCTGAAAGAAGACCGCACAGCACAACAAACCGCTAAACCATGTGCGTGATTGCTCACGACTGTATTATAAAGAGCTAATATTGTCACATCCTCCTAGCCGGTACCCTATCTGGCATACCCGAGAGTGTGATCCACAGCCCGAAGATCAGGTATCGAGTAATCAACCTCCCACATAAACAATAACATAATCATGAACAATAATAATAAAAGTGCGAAAGATAAACCATAGATCCAAATAAGAAAAGGATGAATCGTATATAAATCAGAGTACTAGATATAATCAGAGTGTCTAAATCAGATAAGTAAAGTGAGGCGAAATCCCACTCTACAACCAGCGGAAAAGTAGTTCTAAAAGAGAATAAGCAAGATAGAATCTAATCCCAATAGCAGGTACAATAGGTAACTAAATTGTTCTCAATCTTATAGACAATATCCCTATAAGTATAAATCTCATAAACGGCACAAGGGCGCTTCCACTCTATGGTCGGACTAAGCATCGTACGGAGCATAACCACTCGCGGGATCTTCAGTGTAATTGTCGTAACCGCAATCACCTTCCTGGAGATATGCCTCTTCTCCTTGCGCTTCTTCATACGGGCCGTCATGATATTCAGAACCTGTAGAATAGTCTAACAAACATTATACAATAAAGGAATGAGTTTCAAAGAAACTCAGTAAGGCAGTTAAATCCATAATAACATAAATGGTAGGATTTCAGAACAAACATAAATGCAATATGGTATGAGACAAACAATGAATGTATGAATCTAACTCTACATATGCTGGTCTCTATTGGTAGACATGCTTTAAGTCATAGCACCGTACTTCTTTAGGAAGGTCTCAATCACTCACATCAGTTGGTAATGGGTCTGGCATCCCTCGGGACATTCCATGGCTGGGGGTATAGGTCACCACTCTCTCACATCACCATTGGTCTAAGTACCGGCGCATGTCAGGGTAAAGCCTAGCCAAATGCAAGTCTTCTACTTAGTTACATCAAGTCAGATCCAGATACGTCCATTCCTTGTCCCTGACGATCCTTTCCGGTATCCTTCACACTAGAGTCCTCATAGTCCCTGACTACGGACTCATCAACCCTATTGGTCATCCACATGTGGTAAACGGGAAGCTCTCACGTCCCCTCACGGGTTGGTTACCGGTCTTGAGCGCCCATGAGCCCAAGTCTATCCATATGCAACCCTACCAATAAATGGCCCCCACAATGTGATTCCTGTCCTCTCACGGGTTGGTTACCGGTCTTGAGCGCCCATGAATCCCCATTGCTACCACGGGTCGTTCGGTCTCAATACCCCTCCGATTAGGGTCTGACATAACGGGACATCCTAGCCCAACACTACTAGACAATCCTAGATATGTCATCCAACAGTTTAGGAAGGTGTCCAGAGGGCATCTCCGGAAACATCCCATAATATTCCCGTAGTTGTCCAAGGACAGAAGTGTCAAAAGGACACCTCTCCTTCCCGAACCATACTTAATCAATCACAATCACAAATCAATCATATCATACACATATATGGTAACTTCATATATGGAAAGAAATCAATAATTACAATTAACTTGTATATAACTGGTAAGTAAATCATACATGAGTCAATTCAATATAAATAAGTAATGCTACTGATATCAAGACAGTACCACAGTAGTATAACATTATAAGAATCTATTTAAAGAAATAAATTAACAAGATTCATATATAGAAACTAAGATATGCAATTTATGTTGTTAAAGAAGTAACCATCCTTACCTTTTATAACTTGCAAAGGAATCCTAAGAAATCAAGTAAGATCTTGATAAACTTGAGAAGAAGGTCCTAAACAAGTGTATACAACATATTAGGAAAGATCCCTAACAGAAAAGATACCAAAACATCCAAAACAGACCAATTATGGAGTTGCTGTACTCATTGATCGATTGGATTGGTCTATCGCCTCATCGACCAATCACCGACCAATGCAGACAGTAGCCTATAAAATCAGAGTTTTAAGATATAAAATCCGAATTTGGTGGTTCAAAAGGGTACTAATCAAGGGGTAAACTACATTAGTAGTATCCTAACATATAGGGGATCTCAAAACACTAATCAAATCAAGTCATCAAGATACAAATTAGGAAACAAAAAGTTACCATAATTAGATCAATCATGGTTCTTGAAGAATTCAAGATAGAAATCAAAGACAAGAACAATAGGAGAATGAATCATTGATTCAAGTAAAGGTATCATGAAAGGCATACTTAGATCTTCAAGAAAATAGACCTAAGAGCATAAATCTAAACAAGGAAACAAAACCTACCATTTATGTAACTATCATGATTCATGAAGAAAACATGGTATGGTAGAAGAGAAACAACTAGAGATTGATAGATCATGGATCATGAAAAGAAAACACAGCAATTGACTACTAACATGATCAATATAGTAGATCTAAGGAGATCAGAATTCAAATCAAAAGATAAACAAAGACAAGATCATGATTTGATCACGATTCCTTCAAAAGCTTGCAATGATCATGGTTAAGATCATTGCATTAGCCATTAATCCTTAGGAAGATCATGAGAGACAAGTCCAGAGATGTTTGCAACAGAGAATGCATCATCTCCTCTACTGTCTCAACTCAAAAAGGAAAGAAAAACAGAGATGGAGGAGAAGAAGAGAGTGTAGACATACCTTTGATGCAAAAGGAAGAGTTTTGACGAAGATCCGTCAAGAAAAACACCAAGGATGCAAGGGAGATGACTTGCAGAGGTCTTTGGTTCGTTCCAAAGAGTTTGGAGGCAGAAAATACGAAGTAGACTAGAGATTGGACTTAAATAGAGCAAGCAAGACCTAAATGCCAAAGACAGCACCCATTGGTCGAGTGGATTGGTCGACTGGTCCAATCGACCAATCAGTTCAGCAACTCCTAAACAGGGAATTGAAGACCCAAATCAAATCCAATCCTAAAGGGGTTTTGCACACATATCAAGTGACTTACCTAATAGGTAGAAATGCCTTCAAACCATGATAGAGAGCACTCCAAGTCCATCAACTAATCCGATCTTCATCAAGATTCAGTTTCCATAAATAGAACCTCATCATCAACTCTCATGGATTCAAAGCTAGACACCAAGTCCTCCACTGGGATGGCCCAAAGCTGACTTCTTACTTTACTTCGGGTCACTGGACCTACAAATAACAAGGTTTCCGGGTCAAGGTTAGGGCTGGGTTTTACAAATATATTTCAATCTCCATTAATCAAGTCGGGTGAGATTCTACTCGTTGAGATTTACTTTATCATCTGTTTTGGTTTTCTAATAACGAATGAATGATCAACACTTACAGTTTGATAAACACAAAACTAAGTGTTATGGTCAAACCTGCCGAACCGGAATCTTACGGTCAGTTCGTGTTTGGTCGAGTGTTAGGTTCGACCATATTAAATCCGGACTCTGCAACTTGTACACTAAGAAGAGGAAGAGTTCAAATCAAGCTCTACTATGGCTGTCCTAGTTGAATTCAATCTAAAGAGGAGAAGTCTATTCTTAACAGAACTCCATGCCAAGAACTATATAAAGAGGTTTGGTTATCATTATAAAGTATGCACTCTTGAGTTAGAATACATTAAGAGATTGAGCTCGCTTCTTCATTCGTCTGAACTAACTTGTTCGTTGGAGATGAAACTCGACCACACCGATTGAGCACGTTTTTGTAGGTTCAAGCGTTCGACCAGGGAGAGACCGAATCTTGCAACCACATTGGCGCCGTCTTTGGGAAAGCATCAAAAAGTCATGGTTATACAAACAAGATCAATATTGGGGGAAGGCAAGGAGAACGGAGGAGAGGAGGTCGACAAACAAAATCCTCTCCCAAAAACTACAGTGATCCCTCAGCATAAAGATCAGTTCAAGCAGCCTGACCAATTGGCTACCAAAAATCAGATCGATGAATTACAAAAAACAACCGGTGATCAAATTGACAAACTCCAAAAACAGATTTCATCTCTGAACGAATTGGTTAGGGTAACGATGTGTCATCAAATTGCCCTAGGAGCAAATAATCAGGAAAACCTGGCCAATCTGGGGGGAACTAGAAAAGAACAACCACTCATGCCCAACTAAACTCCTCGACCATCGAGAGATTTGATCAAAGGCAAGGAAAAAGTGGGAGATAAAGTTCGAGCACCCGGAGAAGGAACATCAAAAGACCCTCCTCTAGGGTTCAAGCAGGAAGATCAGCATAGCAGCACTAATCGTGGGGATAGAGTTCGACGCGAAGAAGGAGAAAAAAGAGTTCAAGCCCAAAGTACTAAGAACGTCAACAAGCAAATTGACAAATTAAAAGAAGAGCTAAAGAAGATGAAAGATTCAGGTAAAAATAATCTGTACTCAGTTCTCAAAAGAAATCCTTTTATTAAAGCAATTGCTGAGGCAGAGATGCCTAAAAGCTTCAAGTGTCCAACCTTCACCATGTTCGATGGAACAAAGTGTCCTCGACACCACATTATATGCATTACAAATCAGTAATGTCTTCTTATGAGCACAGTGAAGTTGCTATGTGCAAGATCTTTCCAGCATCCTTAACAGGATCAGCATCTGAATGGCTCCTGGGGCTCCAAAACGGTCTGGTCGAGGATTTCGACCACCTGGGATGAATATTCTTGTCACGTTTTCAGAGCGGAATCAGTGCTAAAAGAAGAGAAGACACCTTGTTCTCCATCAAGCAAGGTCGAACTGAGTCGGTTAGAAGTTATCTATGGAGATTCAACAATTTGACCATTCGAATCGAGAACCTAGATGAGAAGATAGCTTTTCATGCTCTATATCAAGGGCTCACTCATGAAGGACTGTTCGAGCGCTTACTGTTGAACATGCCCGGAACGTACGCCGAGTTACTCGAGCATTGTAACAAGTAGGCCTCAGAAACTTTGGAGTCGAGGAAGAAAGATTCGACCTGTCACACCCCACCCAGCCGGATCCGGTCATACCCGAATACCCGTGGGGGTGATACACCGCAAGATCTAGGTTCAGTGACAAATCTATACAAAACATGATATAGCATAATTAAATGGACAAGAATAAATCAAGTTCAAGTAATAAATTACCAAATCTGAAATAATGATTACAATCATCCATTATTTCAAAACTAAACATCAGAGTCCTAGAAGAGAAAGAATATTTAAAGTAGCAGCGGAAAATCATTTAAGGAAGCTCTAAGGAAAAGAAACTCCATAAGAGCAGTCTTGGCATGAACATGAAGCGTCATGAGCTTCCACTTCTTCTCAGACTACGCCCTCCTGATAGCCATTCATCAAAGGATCCTCAACGTAGGAGGGGTCCTCATAACCTGTAGAGCAGTCTAAAGAAACAAACAAAATAAAGGAATGAGTTCATAGAACTCAGTGAGGTAACTAACATTCATGTCAATACATTCATCCACACTCCATATCATAATTCATAAAACAGTCATGTATTTATTAATATAAACAACAAATGCATGGTGATGATATGAGGTTCCTAACTCTATAATGTAGTCTCTAAAGTAGACACGCATTAAGTCACACACCAGTCTTCTTTGGGCGGTCTCATCACTCTTCCCTCACGGCACTCAAGCACGTTTGTTGGATTCTCCGCGGCAATTGGGTCAAGTCACATCAATCCGTGGCTGGGGTATAAGTCACCACTCTTTCACATCACCATTGGTATAAGATCTGGCGTGTGTCAAGGATTACTCTAAGCCCAATGCAAAGTCATACGGTCTCATACTATATATGGTCCAGATACTTCCCCTATGGCACCAACCAACTCGATTCAGTATCTTTTCCCACCTAGAGTCAACGTATCCTATGGCACCAACCAACTCGAACTACGTTGACCCCTAACCCTATGGTCATCCACATATAATGGACATGATGCTCTCCATGTCCTCTCATGGGTCATTTCACCGGTCTTGAGCGCCCATGAGCCCTTGTCTATTATGTGCAATCCTACCATCTCATGATGACAGTGGAGCTGCTTGATGCTCACAGGACCCAGCCACTGACATCACGGGTTAACCAGTTTCAATACCTCTACCGGAAGGGTAGTAGTACTCATGAGATCACCTAGCCAAACACTTCTAGACATGCCCTACATATGTCAATCAGTAATTAGAGAAAGTGCCAAGGGCACCATAGGAATGTGTCACATACTGCCTTCCTCGGTATCCTATGGCAAAAATGCCAAAAGGGCATTCCCCATTCCCCAATGTTACCTAGACAATCACATAAGATCACTAGGGCAATGGGCAAACCCACGACCCTAGTAGAAAATACGAGGTAAAGATATTAATATTGTTCTTCCTCGTTCATCTTATACAATATCATACCATATTCATATCAATAACATAGGATTCAACAACAAAGAGAAATACTCAAGCAATAAATCTTACATTCCATTCGTGCAAAGTCATACACATGCATATCATGGTAAATATAAATTTACAACAATTTATATCAATAAAAGAAATTAAAATAGCAACAATTAATTATGTATAACATGGTTAGTTATTCCTCACCTCTTTACTTTGCTCCTTTCTCCAAAGTCCAAGAATTCACTCCCACAAGTTTGGTGACTAAAGATACATAAATGCCTATTCATGCAAGAAATTAATAATCACAAATTAGAGTCAATTTGGGTTTCAAAGGATATTCCAAAATCTTCCCACGAAAATCCAAATCCTTACCCCTACTTTACAAAAGGGTAGTTCCCAACCTTACTAGTGAATGATCTCTAATTCGCCACCGAATCGAAGTCTAAATGAAACGAAACTTTGAGAAAAGCTAATTGATATCAAAAGGATCCTACGGGTACCTTCAATTTGATCAATTTTGACTCATCTCAAAAAGGCCCAAATTTGGCTCTCATAAATCACCCGTGGGTAACCCAGAGAGTCAAAATGCGTCAACCTTAGCATGGGATCTTACCATTACTCCAATACTCAAGGGAAACATTAATATAAAAAAAGATAAGCATCTAGGATACCTATCATTATTCCCTTTCATAGATCCCTCAAAAGAAGAGAAGATAAATTACTCCCACAAACTAGGAAGGGATATTAATACAAGAAAAGAAAGCATCCAAGATACCTAACAACCTTCCCTTTCAAGATCTCCTTGAAAGAAGAGATGATAAACTCTCACCAACTTTGATTAAAGAGAAGGGTTAAAGAAAACTAACATTTCCTAGTGATTTTGCGAAGATTCGGATCATAAAAACCTTCGGAAGGATGGAAATCGCTCCTCTCTTTCGTTTCTCCTTTTCTCCAAAGCCTCCGCCTCTTTCTAGCCTTCAAAAATGCATTTACGGATGAGATAAAACATAAATAGGGTTTAAAATTCCAAAATTCCAATTTTGCCCCTAAATAGAAAATGGGGTGGGGGGTTGGTTCACCCAAATGGCCCAATCTTCCGGCTTATGGTTGGACCCCCAAAAGGACTCCAATTTCAGTGATATTTATCTCATTGGAAAGGTCTTTCGACAACCTTCGATTTGATACCTTATTTGCATCAATCAGATTCTCCAACATCAATCTATCGTTATTCAAATATCACCCTATTTACATCATCGTGATTAATCTTCTCTCTTCATTTAAACTCTAGGAGAGTTGTTGGGTCATCACGAGGGACATCCACCAACACTGGGTCCATTTTCAAACCTTAGGACTCGACTTAAATGGTCCACGATTGTCACTAATTCGAGGCCCGATTTTTCGGTCTTGAAATCGTGGGTCAAAAGGGTAGAAATCCAGGGGATTTCACACGACCAGCAACGGCCGACCTGATAACAGTGGTCGTCGTGATCCACCACCGAGCAGGTTTCCGATTAGAGGGAGACAGCCAGAAGCGACAAAGCGGCCAGAAGGAGAATATACTCCTCTTAAATTAAGGAGGTCAAAAATATTGATGCAAATCAAGAGTCAAGGGATACTTCAAAGACCTAACAAATTATATTCTTGACCAGAGGAATGTGAATAGAAGCAAATTTTGCGAATATCACAAAGATCATGATCATCAAACTGACGATTGCAGACAAGTGAAAGAGGAAATTGAAAAGCTAATATCTCAAGGACAATTGAATAAGTATGTCCAACCAAAGCCAAAACCTTACCAACCACCGATGGGAGGAAGGAAAAGAGCCTGATCTCCAATTAAAGAGAGAGGTCAAAATCTAAATAGAAATCAACCAAGGAAAGATCAAAAAAGCAATAAGCGATCTCCTATTTACACAAGTTTTGGAGGACCAACTGAAGAATCTGCTCGATAGGCAAAAGGAAAAGTTCGATACATAGGAAACATAGAGATAGAAAGAACAAAGGAAAGAACAACATTAGATCCAATTACTTTATCATCCAAAGATTTGCAGGGAGTTAAAACTACTCATGATGATGCTCTGGTGATAAAGTTATCCTGGCTAGAATTGAAGTTCATAGAGTTCTGGTCGACACTGGTTCTCAGAGCATATCTTATCTCTTGAAGCCTTCAAATTAAAGCTCAACAAACGTATGCTCGTACCATGCGGTGCTCATCTCTTCGGGTTTACCGGATAATCAACTCGAGCAGAAGGAACAATCAGACTAGACCTTCAAGTGGGAGACCATCTCAGAGACAAGGTCGTCCAAACAAATTTTATGGTCGTCCGAGATCTATCAGCTTACAATGTGATTCTCGACCGACCAACCCTGTGTGCACTAGAAGTTGTGGTTTCGATCTTGCACATGAAGATGAAATTTCCAACTTCAAACGGTGTTGGAGAATGCAGCGCCAACCAAAATTCTAGTCAACTCAGCTATGTCAACTATATGAGCAAGAAAGCGAAGACAAGTTCGACCATGTCAGTAGAAATCAGGGATGATCGAGATGAAGATACCATGCAGAGAGTGAAACCGGTAGAGAAACTCGAAAGGATCGTCCTCAATCCTGAGAATCCTTCCCAGGGAACAATGGTCGGTGTTGAGTGATGAGCACATTTATGTGTGAAATCTTAGGGCATAAAGCATGCATTTTACACACTTAGAGTGGAACTACCTTGGGTTTTATGTTGTTTTTGCAGATTTTAGGACTTTTCAATATTTAAGCAAATATTTGGAGTTTTGGACATGAATCATGCAATTTTACACGTCAAGAGGTCACTTCAAATTCTCAAATGCGAAAATGGGCTGATTTGGAGCATGATGGGCTAGAGATGTGATTATGGGCCAACTCCGAAATATTGAAGAGATAAAGAAGGCAAATTTGATCTACGGTTGAGATTATAAATTATCAATCAAATCTATAGAGATATTATTGAGAGAGTCCAAATGGAGAAAAGAGTCATTGCATACTTCAATATCTTATTTCTTATTTGGGATTTGATTAAAGAAAGAAAATGAGGAAAAATAATTATATTTAGAGAAGGAAGAGGCAAAAATCCCGTTTTCGAATGTCTTTGTCCAATTTCGATCAAGCCCTTCATCAAATGGTCATCTGGTGTCCGGTTGTGCTGATTTTTGGAGGAGAGCTTCATGACTTCTTAAACCTCAAATCCAACGGTGGAATTATGCATCTGATCTCTCTAAGTTGGTTCGATTAGTACGTCAAAACCCTAATTGGCTGAGTCAGATAGGAACCCTGAGTTTGATTCAAATTCTGTCAAGATTCATATCTCATGTAAACTCTATAAAAGGAGAGGATACTCCATAAAAAAAAAAAAACAGACGTGTTTTAAAGCATAGTAGAAGCATTCTTTCTCAGGGCAAAGCCTTGGAAATCGGGGTTGGCAACCAAAAAAAAGAAGCATTCATTTTTCTCTCTTCAATTTATTTAGGTTTTCTTTGCTTGCATTTGTGAGATTTTAATTTCTAGATTGAATGTTTAGGTTTAATTTTTTTTATGTAATGCAATTCAAGTTCAAGTTTTTAGATTTTTATGTTTGTTCAATTCGCAAGTAAGTAATCTTCTTTATTAATCTTCTCTCCTCCCTCCATTCCCGCTTCTATCTACCCCTCCATATTCTTAATTTAGGATTTACTTTCAGCATTTATTTATTGTTCTCCCTTCCCCTGGATCTTTGATCAGAGATTCCTACAGTCGTGCTTCTCTTTGGTTAAGGTTTCCATTTTACTTTCTGCTTATTTACTTTCTGCAATTTACTTTCAACATTTATTTATTGTTCTCCCTTCCCCTGGGTCCTTAATCAAAGATGCCTACAGTCGTGCCTCTCTTTGGTTAAGGTTTCCCTTTCCTTTTATTGCTTTGATTATTTCTTTTCTGCAATTTCTTTTTCTCTAATATCAATTCCCCCGATCGGTGGACTGTAAGCTACGGCAAAGGGTCCACGGTCAAAGTCATTATTATTATACTCCCCTTCCCTCAATCCAGAGCTGACACTCGGATCACTTCCCTTTTCCTTTTATTTTTATTGTTCGCATTTTTTCCTGTCTTTTATTTATGCATTTGATTGTATTTTCTTTATTTTTCATTTCAATTCGATTGCATTAGATGTATGGATTAGGATCGTTTAGTTTAGTTAATTAGTTTAACAAAAATTGAATCATTCCACTCTCGCATTACTATTAAGAAGTTGAATTATAAATGGCATATCTCCCTGAGATCGACCCGTTAGCTACACGATACTGTGCGCTTGCGGTTACCTTTAATTTCACAAACACTGAGCTAGAAGCAGATCTAAAGATCGAATAGATAGAATTTCTAACGAAAAGTTCCGACGTCTTCGCCTGGTTGGCAGAGGAAATGCCAGGCATAGACAGGAGGAGTGGCCGAGCACAAGTTATGCATCGATCCTCAAGCAATTCCAATTGTCCAAAAAAGGAGGAACTTCTCCGTAGAAAAACACGAGTCAATCCGAACAAAAGTATAGAAGCTCAAAGAGTCCAATTTTATAAAAAGAATTAACCATCCCGCTTGGTTAGCTAATGTGGTTATTTTAATATCCAGCCCTATTCTAACCCTGACCCTAACCCAGATCCACTGTTGCTTTTAGGTCCGAAGACCCAAAGCGGTGGTAGAAGAGACTTATGGACCCTTTTGATTGATGATTATAAGTCGGAGACCGAGCCCATGGACATTGACGATGATACCCCTTACTTGAGTACACTGTCGGTGTTTAATGAAAGTCTGCGCATCGAAGAAGATTGATTTAGTTGATGTACCTAATGGACTCCCGTGCACAATCCGAAGGTATTCCCCAAAACTAGACTTCTTGATTGAATTGTAGAAGAAAACCCCATTCAATTTGACCTTGTATAGCCCTCCAAGTCCCTGTCTGAAGTTGCTGAACTAAACCTGATTTTCTGCTGAGAAACATTTTGGTTGATCCTCTTTGGTCAATGCCATCGACCAAGGACCATCGACCAAAGTTTCCCAGTCTGACAAGTTAATGATTCTTTGGAATATTCCCTAATCTATTTATACTAGCCTCGTGTTTTGAGCCCTATTGCAATTATTTTCACTCCTGAGACGTGGGGGGAGCTTACCAAAGCAACTCCTAGGCATTTGTGAAGGATACTCCACCAAAACTCATTGTTAATCATTGTTTCTTGTCTCCATCTACAACTGCAAGGTATGATTCATCATTCCACTCTCTATTCTATCTTTTTCTATTCTTTTCTATCCCTCTCTTGTTGTTGAGACCTTGGAGATGGTGTTGCAACCTTGCAACCATCACTCCAAGTGTCCACTCTTGCTTAACCTATGATCCTCTTACCTATCTATTGATGTTATGCCCCCATTTCAAGCCTAGCATATACATTCTTGGATTTTCTTCTTAACATCATGCCCTCTTGTACAAAACTGAGGTGTATAGTATGCTATGTACATGTTTATCACTAGCATATGATCCTAATCAAATTTCTATAAGTTCCCTTAGCTAATGCATGTCTTTTCAATGTCAATGCAATCAATTTCAATTCATGCTATGATGCTTGTCTCTTGAACTTAGTAGCTCAATTTGGGGCTTTCTATTTAGACCATTGGATTATGTTAATTCCTTGATTTGTAGTGTCCTCATACTGTTCTTAAGCATTCCTCCAAGTTCCGGATCGATCCGAACCCCGAAAGACCAATTTCGGACCAAAATCCCCAAAACCCACTATTTTGTCCCGAAGACATTTTGGTCGATCCTCTTTGGTCGATGCCATCGACCAAAGACCATTGTCCAAAGTTGTTGCTGACAATAACCTTAGCCAGTTTTGACCCATTTGACATCTGATCTTCCCGATTTCTTCTCTAACTTATTATTGATGTTTGTTTAGGATCTTAACACTACTTTTGGACCATTTCTTGGTAATTCTCGATTCATCATCAACTCAACCTAAGGTAAGGATGGTTATTTCCATAAACATATAGGCCATGAACTTATGTTTGGTGCTTATACTTAAAGAACATAGTCTCTTAATTGCTTTTAATTATTAAAGGATTGTTATACATGTTTTAGAACAGTAGTATTGTGAAATATTATACTCTTGTTAGAATGATTTATTACTCTTGTTATTTGTATTCATGATGGATCAATTCGATATTATGATTTAACTCTTATCATGAAGATGTATTGAATGTATGAGAAATGATGGACTTGAATGTGTGATTGCCTAAGTATAACTTGGGATTGGGGAGTGTCCTATTGATGCTTCTGTCCTTGGGCATTGGAGGGAATAGTATGGGATGTTCTCTGAAGGTGCCTATCGACACTTTCCCGGGTTATTGGATGACATACATAGGATTGTCTAGTTGTGTGGCTAGGATTGTCCTTGTCGTGTCAAACCCTAATCGAAAGGGCATTGAGACTGAACAACCCGTGGTAGTGTATGGTTTGATGGGTGCTCAAGACAGGTAACCAACCCGGGAGAGGACATAAACCATGCTACGGATACCCGAAAGGGGCCATTTATTGGTAGGGTTGCAAATAGCTAGACTTGGGCTCACGGGCGCTCAAGACCGGTAACCAACCCGTGAGAGGACGTGAGAGCTTCCCGTTTACTATTTGTGGATGACCAATAGGGTTGATGAGTCCGTAATCTGGGATTACACTGACTCTAGTGTGAAGGATACCGGAAAGGATCGCTAGGGGCGAGGAATGAACGTATCTAGATCTGACTTGATACGACTGAGTAGATGGCTTGCATTGGGCTAGGCTTTACTGTGACATGCGCCAATACTTATACCAAATGGTGATGTGAGAGAGCGGTGACCGATTCCCCTACCATGGTTTGAGAGGACTTTACACAATTACCACGGCATTCCCAAGATACGGTATGGGTTGAGGGAGAGTGACTGACAACCAAAAGAAGTATGGTGCTATGACTTAAAGCATGTCTACCATAGAGACTAGCATTCATAGAGTTAGAATCATATTTGCATTATATGTCTCATATCACATTGCATTATGTTATGTTTTGAATCTGCATGATTTTAAATTATGGAATAACTGCCCTGCTGAGTTCTTTGAACTCATTCCTTTTGTGCAAATGTTGTTAGATTATCCTGCAAGTACCGAAGACTCTGATGGCACATTCTTCGAGACGGACTTTGATCCCGCATACTACCCTACGGGTGGTAGCTTCAGTGAAGATCAGAGTTTTGGTGCCGAAGAGGATTACTCTTCGTACCAGGGTTAGCCCCACTATTGTGCTGGAGCAGCAGAGCTGGGCTTTCTTCATCCACACCTATGAGGAGACGATCATTAGGATAGAAGAAACCCTAGTCTAGTGCCCCATTTCCCTGGTTTTTTATGGAACAACTGGATATGTAATTAACTTTCTTTGGATTACTTTTGAAACATGGGATTGTAACTAACTTGATTTTTACTACATTTTTCGCTGCTTTGAGAGAGTGATACTCACTTATTCTCTCATCTCTATGATTATACTTACCCATTGATATCATCTATTTCCGCACTCTGATTAATTGAATCTTATCTTATTCATGATATCTATTACCTGTTGCTTTTACCTTGATTATTATTGTTCATGATTGTGTTATCGTGTATATGGGAGGCATGGTCCCTCGATTCTTGATCCTTGGACTGTGGATCACATTCCCAGGTATGCCAAATAGGGTACCGGCTGGGTGGATGTGATAGTTATGGTCAAAAAACCAAACGGTAAATTATGGATGTGCACGGAATACAACGACCTCAACAAAGCATGTCCAAAAGATTGCTATCCACTTCCCAGAATTGATCTCCTCATAGATGCAACTGCCGGGCATGAAATGCTCAGTTTCATGGATGCATATTCTAGATATAATCAAATACTTATGCATCCAGATGATGAAAAACATACAACCTTTATGACTTTTTTTTTTTTTTTTTTTTTTTTTTTTTGGTAATAAAGGAAATTTATTTGAAAGAAAAGCCTCGAAATAATTCCCAGGGGGTGGAGGAGGGGGGGATGAGGGACTGGGAATTGGCAGCATAATAGGCAAGGCTATCAGCTACAAAATTCCCCTCCCTAAGAGTGTGGATGAAGGAAATAGAGTCAAAATTTACAATATGGAACTGGATTTTTACTACATTTTCCGTTGCTTTGTATCCACCAACATACTTTGAAATTGCTCCAGATCTATTTGACAAAGGTACATTTCAAGAAAATATGATTAAGATCAATCAAAACATCAGAGCAAAGAGGGCATTTATCTAGAATATTGCATCCTCTGTTTCTGAGCAGGGAAGGTGATGGGAGTTTCTCATGGAGCAGCTTCCAAGTGAAATGTAAGATCCGAGGGTTGAGAGGGAGGTGCCAAAGCTTCTTCCAATGAATGTGAACCTGTTGTTTCTTATGATTGAGAAGTCTGTAGACTAAAGATACTGTGAGGTTCCCTGATTGAGTTTGATCCCAAATTATGCAGTCTTGTTGCTTGATTGAAGATAAAGGTATTTCCAATATGGTTTGTGCAATATCTGGGAGCCACCACTTCTGAACAGTGAGGACATCCCATGATGATGTAGAATGATTGATGAAATGAGAAACTTTCTTAGGGGCTTCCAGTGGGGTTGGGAGAAGCACTTGAAGTTTCTGATTTGGATTAATCCATCTTGTAGACCAAGGATCAATTTTTTCTCCATCTCCCACTTGAAAAAAAAGGTTGTTCTTGATAGCATCTCGGACTCTGATAAGTGATTTCCAACCCCAAGAAGAGCTTCAGTTGGCAGTAGCTTGAAGGAAGCTGCATTTATTGAAGTATTGCTTTTCATGACTCTGAACCACATTGAATCTTTCTCAATGATGAGGTCCCATGCTTTCTTTGCTAATAGAGCATAGTTGAAGGACTCAAGATCTTTGAGATTCAGTCCACCATAGCTTTTTGGAAGACAAATGGTTTTCCAATTAATGGTATGAATGTGATCCTTTTCACCATTGGACCAAAAAAATTCCTGTTGGTTGCATCAATGGTTGCAAGAGTTCTTTTTGGCAGAATAAAGCATGAGATGTAGTGACTAGGCATAGTTTGTGTTACTGATTGAATCAAAACAGATTTCCCAGCATAGCTCAATAGCTTGGCTTTCCAACCTTGAAGTCTATTGTTGACTCTTTGTATGATATTGTTACAATGTAAATGCTTTATTTTACCACTGAAGAGAGGGATACCCAGGTATATATCAAGTCCAAGTACATACAACCTTTATGACCAATAGAGACAGTTACTATTATAAAGTAATGCCTTTCGGTCTAAAGAATGCAGGAGCAACATATCAGCAGGCAGTAAACAAAATATTTGCAAAACAGATCGGGAGAAGTATGGAGGTTTATGTAGATGATATGCTCGTAAAAAGAAAAACTAAGGTCGACCACATAGCCGACCTCAAAGAAGTGTTCAACGTACTTCGAACACATAGGATGAGGCTAAACCCAAAGAAATGTGCATTCGGAGTGTCATCCGGAAAATTGTTGGGATTCATGGTATCTCAAAGGGGGATTGAAGCAAATCCAAAAAAAATCTAGGAAATCTTAGACATGAAAGCACCAAAAAACATCAAGGAAATACAAATCTTAACAGGAAGGGTAGCTGCGCTGAACAAATTCATTGCTCGAGCAGGAGAAAAGTGCTTACCCTTTTTCAAAGCTTTGAAAACGGTATCCAAGCAACATGATGGAATTTGGGACGTAGAATGTCAAAAAGCTTTTGAAGAACTTAAAGAAAAATTATCTCGACCACCACTTCTTGTTCAATCAATGAGCTCTTGATCTATTTGGTTGCCTCTCCTAAAGCTGTTAGTGCAGTATTGGTCCAGGAAGAAAATAATATACAAAGTTCTGTTTATTATGTAATCCATATGTTAGTAGATGCAGAAACCAAGTATCCAGATGTGGACAAACAAGCCTTAGCACTGGTGATAGCAGCTCAAAAGCTCCGACCATACTTTCAGGCACATCCAATTAAAGTTCTTACAAATTTTCCTCTGAAGAAAATTTTGCACCGACCTAACCTGGCCGGGAGACTCGTTAAATGGGCAATAGAACTCAGTGAGCATCAGATAGACTTCCAACCGCGTCCGACCATCAAAGGACAAGCCTTAGCAGACTTTGTGGTCGAAACACAACGCACAACCGAACTACAGAATTAGGACGAACAGGAATTGGAGACCGAGCATAATTCCGATCACACCAACAGATGGATTCTATCAGTAGATGGATCAAGCAATATCCAAGGTAGTGGGGCAGGTTTACTTCTTCAAAGCCCAGGAGGGTTTGAGATCAGATATGCTCTACGCTTCAAATTCAAAACTTCTAATAATGAAGCAGAATATGAAGCATTAGTGGCTGGCCTCAAGTTAGCAAAGACTCTAGACATAAGAAATTTAGAAGTCAGAAGTGATTCACAATTAATTGTGAATCAAGTGAATGGGGTATACGAAGCAAAAGAGAAAAGGATGAGCAAATATCATGGTCTGGTCGATCAATACAGACAGCATTTCACGGACCTATTAATCAAACAAGTACCTCGAACAGAGAACGACCAGGCAAACGCACTTTCTCGTTTAGCAACAAAAGAACTAGATATTACAAAGTCCTTAATCTACCTAGAAGAGATTGTGAGTCCGAGCATATGTCTGGTCGACTGTATGTAGCTACAAATTGAAGAAAGTTGGATGAATCCTATCATCCATTATTTGGCACGCGATCAACTACCAGAGGAACAGAAGGAAGCTTGAGCTATAAAACAAAGAGCTGCACGATACACAATCAGAGGAAGTCGATTATACAAGAAATCAGTAACTCGACCACTCCTTCCTTGTTTAGGGCCTCAAGAAGGTGCAAAAGCATTACAAGAAGTCCATGAAGGAATTTGTGGAGCACACACTCAAGCACTAGCAGACAAGATAATGCGGCAAGGATACTATTGGCCGACCATACAAGACGATGCGACAAACTATGTCAAGAGATGTGATAAGTGTCAGGCCTATTCTAGCATACATCATGCTTCGACGGGACCATTAACATCAGAGTTATTGCCTATTCCTTTTGCAAAATGGGGAATAGACTTGGTAGGGAAATTACCAAAAGCTTCTTGTGGTAGAGGGTATTTAGTAGTTGCAGTCGACTACTTTACTGAATGGATAGAGGTAGAGCCTTTAGCTTCAATCAACACCAGCCAAATGAAGAAATTTATCTCCAGCAATATCATATACAAGTATGGAGTATCCAAAATTCTTATATCCTACCACGGTAAGCAGTTCGAGAGTCACGAGTTCAAAAAGTTCTGCAAAGAAATAAGAATCGAACACAGGATGTCATCAGTAGCTTATCCTCAGAGCAACGAACAAGTAGAGGTAACAAATAGGATCATACTTGATGGATTAAAGAAAAGACTTGACCAGCTTAAAGGTCGATGGGTGGATGAACTACCTAGCATACTCTGGTCATACTGAACAACACCCAGGTCGACCACCGGAGAATCACCATTCAGATTGACTTATGGGGTCAAGGCTAGAGTTCCAATTGAAGTACAACTAGGATCTCTCCGAGAAGATGAATTCGACGAAGAAGCAAATATCGAAGGCATGAAGATCAACCTAGACCTTATTGATGAAATAAGAGACAAGGCTCAATATCGTCTCGAAGTATATCAAAGGCAGGTGGCTTCGCATTACAATAGCAAAGTGAAGATGAGACAATTTCTCCCAGGCGATCTAGTGCTTCGTCAATCAGCGGCGTCAGATATGACCAATCAAGGAAAACTGGCTTCCAACTGGGAAGGTCCGTACATTGTAGTACAACAAGTAGCTCCAAGAGCCTACAAGTTACGTGATCCAGTTACTGAAGAAACAATTCCTCGAACGTGGCATACGAGCAACCTCAGAAGATATTATCAATAGCCAAATACAAAGAGGAATCTTCTTCCAAATTTTATTCCTTTCAGAGTCTTGTTATGAAGATACTACATTCAACTTTTTGAAGTGTGTTCGAACCTTTTCAAATAAAAATGCAGATATTTTTTTCCAGAAGTTAGAATAAAGTTTCATGAAAATATCAAAAGGACTTTCCTAGTGCTCAGAAAAGCGAGCACAATCAGTCTCAAACCGAACCCCCTTGCTCGAACTCATGAAGCAAGGTGGTTCCCAAACCGAACCCCCTTGCTCGAACTCATGAAGCAAGGCGGTTCCCAAACCGAACCCCCTTGCTCGAACTCATGAAGCAAGGCGGTTCCCAAATCGAACCCCCTTGCTCGAACTCCTGAAGCAAGGCAGTTCCCAAATCGAACCCCCTTGCTCGAACTCGTGAAACAAGGCGGTTCCCAAACCGAACCCCCTTGCTCGAACTCCTGAAACAAGGCAGTTCCCAAACCGAATCCCCTTGCTCGAACTCATGAAGCATGGCGGTTCCCAAAGCAAACCCCCTTGCTCGAACTCATGAAGCAAGGCGGTTCCCAAAGCGAACCCCCTTGCTCGAACTCATGAAGCAAGGCGGTTCCCAAACCGAACACCCTTGCTCGAACTCATGAAGCAAGGCAGTTCCAAAAAATTAAACACCCTTGCTCTAACTCATGAAGCAAGGCGGTTCCAAAAATTGAACTCCCTTGCTCGAACTCACGAAGCAAGGCAGTTCTAAAAAATTGAACACCTTTGCTCGAACTCATGAAGCAAGGCAGTTCCAAAAATTGAACTCCCTTGCTCGAACTAATGAAGTAAGGCAGTTCCAAAAACTCCCTATGCTTGAACTCACGAAGCAAGGCAGTTCCAAAAACTCCCTATGCTCGAAACAACGAGTAAGGGCAGCTCCAAAGGAAACTCTTTATGTTCGAAGCAATGAGCATGGAATTACAACACAAAAACAGTCAAAGAAAATTCCCTCGGGTGATGAAGCATGAACAAATACATATATTCAACCATGACTTCTGAAGATTCACTGGTCGAAAGCAAAAAATAATTTACCGACCAAAATGACTTGTAAATATTCAAGTGACAATAGATACATATGGTTTGAACATAAAGAAGTCTGAACATAACAAAAAGAAGTTCATCAACATTCGTAAAGATAAATAAAAAGACTAAGCTAGGACATCCTTGACATAGTCAACATTCTCCTGTTCCTCCTCATCTCCTGATTCATCGCCGTTCTTGCTTGAGGCACCATCATCTTCTATTTCTTACTTGGGGGCTGGATCCCAATTTGAATCTAAAAAAGGAATGACTTCAACAGGATCGCTGCTTGGGAAAGGAGCCTTACCAACTGCCCATTGAGGCCTTGCTATGTTCAATTCATCAAATAGTCAAGGATCAACAAATTCTTTAAACTTAGAAACATCCAAGGTCGGGTAACGTGACAAAATTTCTTTATATGCATACCTTATGCATACCTCCAACCATAGTTGAATCCAGGCCCTACAACTTCAGCCATGAAATTCCTACACCCCTTTGTTCGAACCCAGCACTTGATCACTTCATGCCTAAGCTCGTCAGAAATAATGTCAAAAGAAACGGCAGAGGAGCAAGACTAGAATTTCTCCAGATCGGCATGGAGAGAAGCTCTATCAACAGTTAAAGCTGCAAGTTGATGAGATTGGTCAAGCAATGATTGTTCCTTTTCTTTCAATTTATCCTGCAATGAACGGATAAGATCGGCAGAAGCTTGTTCGGAACCTTGGAGCTCGACCACTTGAATCAAAAGCAAAGCTTCCTTCTCAACTAACCCATCAATCCGAGACTTAAGGCCGACCACCTCAATCTCCTTTTTCTTCATCTGCTCGTTTAGCTGATGTACTCACAGATGATCTTGCCGACTAGTCTCAAAACAAGAGCCCAAAGTTTGGGTAAGATTGCAAAGCATCCTTGAGAAAGAAAAACAAACAGTCATAAAAAACTCGAATTTTACAAAACAAAAGACGAGCAAGTAATACTCACTTCATTTCCACGTCGTATCAACGAAGGGGAGTCATGCCGTCCATAAATTTTTGGTTGGGAGGAAGAAGAACATTGGGAAGCCATTCATTTGCCACAGTTGTGCCTCCTTACTTATTACTAAGCACACTGGACTCAGTAGTCAACGACCACTTGGGAAGCAATAAAGGAGGAAGAACAGAACCACCCCATTTCAAACTTGAAGGAGCATCCCGACCAGGAACACTTGAAGATCTTGGAGAAGCTGAAGAATCTTTAGGGGCGATCTCCTCACTTGAAGGATCCTCAGTATGGGATCGCGTCTCAACCGTCTCAACCACCATAGAGTTAGACCTCTAGGGTGGTCGAGGAGGATGGCCAGAGCCAGCTGCAGACTTCGACTTTGTCCCCCTCGACCTCTCCGACTTGGTCGGATGAAAAAGGAGGCTTTTTATACTTCCTTTTGATGCTAATCGAAGGGACAGATTAGGGAAGAAATCCAAGGATCCAAAATTCAAGACTTTAGGAATCCTAGTGAGATTCTAATCATACGAACATCAATAGATCTAATCCATGGTTTAGATTAAAGAAGAAGAGAAAGGTGAGATAAGCAACCACATGGAAGAAATCAACCCAAGATCATTATTGAAAAAGTGATGAGCCATTTCAAAAGTCATGTCAATGGCCACGTGGCGCAAAGTGAGAAAACTTGGGAAAAAGTGATGCAGCCATCACTTATGTTTAACCATCATATTGTTGGGTTCACTTCTGAAAGAAGTTTCCATAAAATACGAACAAAATTTATGATTCAATCAGAGAAGAAGTTAAGTCTCACCATGTCAAACATCTACAAGTTCAAGCATAAAAGACTGGGGGGCTTATGTTATGGTCAAACCTACCAAACTAGAATCTTATGGTCGGTTCGGGTTTGGTCGAGTGTTAGGTTCGACCATATTAAATCCGGACTCTGCAACTTGTACACTAAAAAGAGGAAGAGTTCAAATCAAGCTCTACTATGGCTGTCCTAGTTGAATTCAATCTACAGAAGATAAGTTTATTCTTAACAGAACTCTATGCCAAGAACTATATAAAGAGGTTTGGTTATCATTATCAGGTATGCACTCTTGAGTTATTGAATACATTAAGAGATTAAGTTTGCTTCCTTCATTCATCTGAACTAACTTGTTCGTCGGAGACAAAACTCGACCACACTGGTCAAGCACGTTTTTGCAAGTTCAAGCGTTCGACCAGGAAGAGACCGAATCTTGCGACAACACTATGTGCCGCTATTTCCTTTTGGTTATGCACATCATTGATAAAAAAAACAAAGCTTGAAAAAAAGACTTCCATACAAATGAACTTTCATTATATATAGCTACTGCACTACTCCTTATTACAAGGGCAAATAACATGGAAAACATAAATTTATTACAAACAATGATGAAAATGGTACAAGAAGCGAAGACCGAAGGAAATTAAAACAAAGCTTACTTAGAGTACTCTTTTTTTTTTTGGTAGACTTACGTAGAGTACTTAATGAAAGCAACATGAGTGTTATTTGAGACCTTAGCGAGAGTTCCAAGCTCTGGAGCCAACAAGCACTTTGAGGATTCTTCCCTGTAAAAGAAGCCCAAGCATCCACAATCCTTGTTACATTTGTCCCTGCACTCACCCACCTTCATTGGTCCGTCTCCCTCTGTGTACCCGTTCATGAAGTGCTCCACACCCACAACTTTGAAATAATCAATAACCTTTGTGAACGCAGTACTCCTACCTTTGTTGCAAGTAAGCAACACAGGTGAAGCACAAGTACTCTTGCTCCAACCCAGCATGCCCTTTTGAGTTGGGCAAGCCACACATTGATCATCTTCACAAACTCCCAATGACCCACATCTCGTAGGCAGTTTGCATTCACTCTCCCTCCCTTCCCTATCAAAGAGGGTATATGTGATCTCCCATGCCCCCCAATCAACTTTGTCGTTGTAGGTGTAGATCTTTAAGTTACCGTCATATCCCACTCTCAGCATAGAAAGAGTCGCGTTGTACTTTGGCCGGGCTAGAACAGAAGACCCAGAAGAGACGTTGTTGAGCTCCTTGTCGAGCGTCAAATCAAAAGCATAGCCTTCGTTCGTATCAGGTGCACAATTGAAGAGCAAACGCGTCAACGTTCCACCCTCTTCGCCTCCATTATAATAAAGCAGTGGCTTGGCAGAATTCTTGCTCTTCATATACATGGCCCATCTCTTCTTCTCCAGAACAAAACTGAAAGCACCTTCAGAGCCATCGACGTAGGAGAGACGACTAACAAGCTTGTTAGGTCCCCCAGAACGAAGTGATTGACCCACCAAAAGTGTATCAGTTGGGTGATCAAAACTCTGCCACACAAACCTTCCCTTCTTATCATATAACACCAAGTTGCCATTGGAGAACAACCTTAGCCCAACGACACCCTTATTGGCGGTGCCAGTTTGCCATGCGACACTTCCGTCAGCATCAGCGAGAACGAGATTGCCGTCGGTGCCAAAGGTTAGAGTGGCATTTTCTTTGACTGGGTTGCCACGGTTGGCATCCCAAACCCAACGCATGATTGACTCAGAATGACGGTTGCCCATTCGAAGGCCAAGAGTGAAGGCATTGGGTGTGGTGTTATAGAAGCAGAGAGCAAAAGGAAATGTCTGGAGATCTGTAACACGGTAATTTGCATCGTACTCAACAATGTACTCGCCAAATTCACCTTCATTTATGAATTTGAAGGTGTTAGAAGCAGGCACAGCGGCTAGAGCTGTTAAGGGTAAGATGGTAATGAGGAGAAAGAAGCTGAAGAACCCTATCGTAAGTGGAGTAAAAGAAGACATTTTGCTGGTGATTGAAATCTGGAGAAGGAAAGCGTCTATTTATATATGCTGGAAGGCAGGAAAGTTCATGGTCTATGGACTTCAAAAATTTCTGAGAATGGGATATGGTTTGACAACCATTCAAGGCTGGATGGCTTTCGCAATGAGAAATAAAGAATCGGAAACGCTGGCACAGGACCCACGGCACGTGTGGTTTTCTTGGTGGCTGTTTTGGCACTTTGTGGATGCAACTTATAAATAAGGGACATAGACCACATATTTTATTTGGCTTCCCATGTTCTCTTTTCTAAAATATTTGCAAAAGGAGGCAGCCAAACCGGACTCAAAGAGGAAAGGAATTCATTGATGAAAAATCACATGATGGACTGTCGGTGAACTTCATTTAACAATAAACAATGCACACTTGCCTTTACTCACTATTATTGTTTATTTTTTGGATAATGATTTTGCAGGATTAGAATATGGGATTTTATAAGTTTTATTTTTGTCAAATGGACCATCCATTTCTCTCTAAATGAAGGACACATATTCATTAGTCACATCCAAAAATTCAAATTAAATTATTTTAATTTTTTTTTAATTTTCTAAATCTTATTTCAACCTTTAGATATGACTGATAAACATATGTCCTTAATCTAGAAGGAAATGAATAGTCTATTTCTTTGTCAGAAATGGGTCTAATAAAATTCTAGAAAAATATGCAATTTGATATAGAAATAAGAATTTCATTATTATAGTTTTGTTTTAGGAAAAAAATGAAGTTAGTTCGGAGTTAAATAGGATCATTATTAAAGGCAACATCAATTTGATGATTAGAAAGATTCTCCGCATGACCTATGTTCTTTTTTAGAAAGAATAAAGGAGATTATATTATACTATAAAGAGAAATTAATAATTTATATTCTGAATCTGACTTTTGTCTTAGTGATAACCAATCATTGCTTTCTACTCAACAACTCAACAAGAGATGGAGGTTCCCAAAGTTGACTAAGGAGAATGGAACTGTACATAGATCTATCTATTGAAGTTTACCCAGGCCAGAGATCGGGGGGGGAACCATGATTCAACATTGAGGGGGGGGGAGAAGAATGAAAGTACAAATAACCTTCTTGCTGAAGAAGCGCTAATGCTTTTTCGTCGTACATATTGTGTGGGCCCTTATAAGAACCATTGGGGTCTTACCTATGAATTATTTTGTTATATTAAGGAATAGGCTTCACATATATTTTTTGGGGCCCACACATATTTTAAAAAAATAGGTAAATTATTGATATTGATTTTTTTTGACAAAATATATGTAAATTAAAACATCAATACAAAAAAATTAATACTAATAAATACACATGCTTCAATTCTAAAAATTTAGATGCAAACTAAAATTTTCTTTGGTAAGAGATGAAAAACAAAATTTTCTTTGGTAGGAGGTACAAACCAAAATTATTTTCATTTTTATGTAAGAGATTTTTTATTCACAGTATAAAATCAAATAACAAAAATTGCAGAAGAAATAAAGAAACAAAGAATGAAAAATCAAATAAAAAAAATAACAAAAAAAAAAAAAAAAGATAAATAAATTGAGAAAGAGAAGGAGTACCTAATTGTGGAGAATATGTTTTTCCAAATTTTCTTTAACCAAGCTTATAGAAAGGGAAGAGAATAAATAGTAAGAAAAGAGGAGAGAGGAGATAGGAGAGAATAAATAGGGATAGAGGAGTTAGTTTCTAATTAGGAATGACATTTTGAGTACCTAATAAGATTTATTTATTTTTCAAAATTTTCCTTTAACCCACGTTTAGGGGTGTCAATTTGCAGCCCAAACCATTAAAACCGAACTACACCGGCCTGTTATAACCCGAACCGGCCCGAAACTAACCTTAAAGGGCTGTGTTTGGGCTGAGGGTGGCAAAGCCCGCACCAACCCAAACCCAACCGCAACCTGTTATAACCTTTTTGCAACCCGTTATATAGTTTAACATTAAATATTATTTGAATCATCATATTACCACTAGGTAGTTGGTATAGACTATCAGAAAATTGAGCATGAATTCAAAGATCAAATAGTCATTTTACTACTTGTAAGAGACAATTAGAAGGATTAAGTATAAATGTCCAATTGAATATACAAAGTTTGTTTAAATTAAGTAAATATTTATCAAGTATGAGAATGTTGATTAAGTATGATTATATTTATCGACAGGGTTTTTTGTAAATCAACTAAATACCAACCCAAAAAAAGAGACGGATTTCATAGAAGGGAGGGGGAAAAAATCAACATTCTCACAAAACAAAACCCAATTTCAAGACAATCAATCATAGCACAAGTTAGACTTCATAAGGGTTTTTGGTTTGAAGATTTGCTTAAGGACTATCCGGTGGAGCCTAATAAATGAGCTTGCACTTTCTATGTTACTACTTATTATTTGAGTTATTGATTTCTATAAGGTGGGTGGGATTTCTACAACATGGATGACTTTTCATTTTTTAATGAAAATTGATCAATAGCAATTTTGTTTTCCATAGAATTTTGGGTCTTGTGGTAGGATGCTCAACTATTTTTTTTTATTTTTTTTCTTGCATACCATTATTATTAGCCCAAACCATTAGCCAACCCGAGTATAGACCATTAGCCCAAACCCAAACCAGCCCGAAATCATTATTTTGTTCACTGGCCGTGTTTGGGCTGAGTGCTTTTTAGCTCGAAACTGTTAAGCCCAGCCTGAAACTGCTCCAAACCGCATCGTTGACATCCCTATCCACGTTTGTAGAAAGAGAAGAGAATAAATATGAAGAAAAGACGAGCGAGAAGAGAGGAGAGAATAAATAGGGATTGAGGAGTTAGTTTTTAATTAGGGATGACATTTATACCCATTATCTTTCCTTTAAAAATTGTTCTCAATAGTGAGGCGGAACCAAATAATGATATTTCACATGTGGGAAGAGAAAAAAACTGAAAAAAAATAATTAAAAGAATTAATATAAAAACTGAAAAAATTAAGTGAATTATAAAAAAAATTAAAATCCGGGGGGGGGGGGCACTGTGGTTCCGCCCCTACCAGAGATGAAAAAGGTTCATTATTCATCTACTAAATTATGTCCATCGATTCCTAGGGATTTGCAGCTCAAGAAATGCATTGAGAAGCACGGCCAATGCAACCGGCATCTTGTTCCTTCCAGAGGATTTGTAGCTCAGGTTGAAGATAGATGAAGGAACAAATCTTTACCCAATATTGTAAAAATTAATTCTACTAAGTAATTACTAAATTAGTGCTTCATTCCAAACTTTGCTATGACAACTTGTCTACTTGAAAAGATGGAGTTTGAGTTGGAATAGTTGCTTATCCATGTGCAAGTCTTTGTTGTATTTTCAAAAGAAATTTCACATTTGATGGTCTGTTTACAACAGAATAATGCTGAGAGAATTTTGCAAATTCAAAAATATGCAAATTGAACTCAAATTGCTAAGAGCCCATGGGTTATGGTTCTTTGACTTGGTCTCTCATTCCCCCCCCCCCTCAAACTCTATATCGGTAGGTGCACGAGTTTGTCTATGTGAAATCCCCCAGATTTCTAACCTTTTTAAACCATGATTTCAAGATCGCGAACCCGAGCCTCGAGTCGTCAACAACGGTTGGTCATTTGAGTTGAGCCCGAAAGTTCGGAAGTTGACCAATGATTATGGATGACCTTAATGATGCCTCGACATCTCTCCGGGATTTTAAGAGGAGAGAGAAGGTCAATCACGATGGCGTTAAAAGACGATTTTGGCACATCCTTAGACAGACCATGTAGAGTCCAATTGACGAGATAAATATACCCAAAAGTAGATAATTGGTCAAGTCAAAAACCATCGAAATCGAATTCCGGATGGGGGTCCAAACATGGACCGGTCGAGTGGCTGGTTGAGTGATTTGTTGGGTGACCCAACCCCCCACCCCTTCCCAATTATGGGACAGAATCGGAATTTCGAGTTTTAAAACCCTATTTTATGTTTTAACTCACCTCTAGACACATTTTCTAATGCTAAAGTGGGGATGAGGCTTGTGGAAGAAGAGAAACCAAGGAGAAGACTAGATTCCATCACACCAAAGGTGCTTTGTGACCCCAATCATCGCGAGAACATCGAAGGAAGTAAGAATCCTTAAACCCTCTTCTTTAAACATAATTTTGGGAGGTTTTCTTCACTTTTAATGTGGGATTTTGGTAGTTGGAGCATGTTAGGTTTATTGAATGCTCTTGAATAGTTGTATTAATGCTTCCCTTTAGTATGTGAGTTGTTTGTGCGAATCGTTGCAAAAGATTTCATGTTTTGACTCTCTGAGACGCCCACGGGCGATTTAGAGACCCAAATTTGGGGATTTTTGTTTTAGAACAAATTGGGTCAAATTGAAGGTATCCTTAGAACCCTATTGCTGCCAATTAGACTTTTTCAAAGTTTCATTTCGATTCGACCTCAAATTGGTGGCGAAATAATGACTTTTCACCGAACTAGGTTGAGAACAGCGAGTTTGAACCTAGTTGTCAGACTGGGTTTTTGTGGGATGATTTTGGAATATCTTTTAAAATCCGATTGACTTTTAATTTATATTTATTAATTCTCTTACATAATTAGGTTTATTTTGATTATAATCACCGATTTGTGAGAGTGAAATTTGGGACTTTGGAGAAAGGAATCGAATTGAAAGGTAAGGAATATACTTAACCTTATATTGCATGTTTAATGATGTTAATGAATTTTCATTATTGATATCTTGCCTTGCTTTAGTATTTATTATCTTGTGATTATGTGTGTGACTTTGCGAGAATGAAAGGTGAGAAAGTATGTTTGCTTCTCTTTCAATATTCTTTAAATGATGATATGAGAATGTGTGTGAAATTGGTTTTAAGACTTAGATTCTCTTATGTTTATTTACCAACTAGGGTTGTGGGTTCGCCCATTACCCTAGTGAACTTACATGAGTATGCATCTAGACCTAAGTACATGAATGCTAGGTGTCTAGAAGTGTTTGGCTAGATAACCTCATGAGTACTACTACCCTTCTGGTAAGGATATTGAGTCCGGTTAACCCGTGATGTTAGTGGATGGGACCTGTGAGCATCAAGCAGGCCCATTGCCATCATGAGATGGTAGAGTTGCATAAAATATAAAAGGGCTCATGGGCGCTCAAGACCGGTAACCAACCCATGAGAGGACATGGAGAGCATCCTATCCATTATATGTGGATGACCAATAGGATTAAGAGTCAATGTAGTCCGAGCTGGTTGGTGCCATAGGATACAATGACTCTAGGTGGAAAAAGATATTGAACCGAGTTGGTTGGTGCCATATGGGAAGTATTTGGACCATACGTAGCATGAGACCGTATGACTGTGCATTGGGCCTAGAGTAATCCTTGACACACATCAGTTCTCATGCCAAACAATGATGTGAGAGAGTGGTGACTTATACCCCATCCACTGATTGATGTGACTTGACCTAACTACCGTGGAGAACCCAAGATACAGAGATTGTTGAGGGAGAGTGATTGAAACTTCCCAGAGGAGACTGGTGTACAACTTAATGTGTGTCTACCATAGAGACTTCATGATAGAGTTTGGTGCATAATATCAATCATTCATATATCATATCATTATCATTATTATCGATATTCATGTTATATGTGTGGTGTGAAATCTTGTGAACAAATGTATGATATAATGTTGAGTTGACCTCACTGAGTTCTGTTGAACTCATTCATTTTATATGTTTGTTTCAATTAGAATATACTGTAGGTAATGAGGACTCCATCCAAGTGGAGGATTCATCGTCGGCAGACTTTCTTGAGGGAGCAACCAGAGAAGAAGCGGACGTGCCTAACGTTTCATGCCCGTGTCTAGATTGCTCTTATGGATTTGGCTTCTAGTAGGGAAACTCTTAGATAATTCCGCTGCGAATAAAACTATCCTCTTTTCTTTTCAAAACTCTGATGTTATAACTTTTGATTTGAAGTAATGGATGACTGTAACCTATTGATAATTCCGATTTGATAACTGTATACTGGAACTTGATTTATTCATGATCTTTAATTATGTTATATCATACATTGTATGGAATTGTCACTGAACCTAGGTCTTGCGGTGTATCACCCCCACGGGTATTCGGGTATGACCGGATCCAGCTGGGTGGGGTGTGACAATCTATGTGCTTGAAGAATGCTTTTGATGTTATTCCCTTAGTAAATACATCTACAATTTATCCTTTGATTGAACAAAATGTATTTTTGGGGTGTTGTTTTGGACAAGGTCTCAAACAAAATGATAGTCCAATTCTATATGTTTTGTCCAAACATGTAGCACTAGATTTGCAGCCATTTGTGTTGTACATAAATTATCGCAATAAATCTATATTTCTCATGGAAGTTGTACTTGCAATTCATGCAAAATGTAACCAAGCCATAGTAACTTAGATGTTGTGACTGCTAGGGATTTATACCCAGCTTCCATACTTGATATCTTGGAAGACCATGAAAGTAAATTGTTACAGCGAAAAGTGTAGAATCCACTAATTGAAGCACTTGTAGGATCCACTAGTAAATTGATATCTTGGAAGACCATGTAGAAACCTCGTGCCCAATCTGCATCAATGTAGGCAATTATCAAATTAAGGTTGGTTGGAAAGAACCCCAGTGCCAATTGTATGCTTGACATAAAGTAATATATGTTTTGTTGCTTGTAAATGTTCTTTTGTGGACATTGCATGAATTGACACATTTGTTTTAATAAGCAGGAGATATCTAATTCAATGATCGTCATCTATTGTAAGGCTTCCTCCAATTGCCCAAGCGACGTGCTTGGTATTGTGCATTGCTTCAAAGTTGCCGTACCTTTATATTTGAGTAGATCTAGGGAATATTTACTTTGGGTAAGTAAAATACCATTTGAATTTCAAGAAGCGTCAATATCAAATTAGAAATGCAATTGCCCCCAAATCTTTCATTGCAAATTCTTTGCATTGGCTTTGAGTCGCCTTCTGAATATCAGCTTCATTTGTACCTGTTAGTAATGTATCATCTACACATAATAGTAATACTGATATTTTACCTTGGGTTTTGCATGTAAACATAGAAGTATCGGTCATGCTTTGCTTGTAGCTTTCTCCTTTTAGGTATGTTTTGAACCTGTGAACCAAGCCTGTGGTGTTTGTTTGAAACCATCAATTTCCTTTTGTAGATGTCAAACATGAGCTGGTTTAGATTTGGAAATAACCCCCTTTGGTTAGTTCCATATAAACATCTTTGGATAAGATGCCATTTAAGAAGAAACTTTTTACATCAAGTTGATGCACTAGCCATGGTTTTGAGAATGCAATAAAAACACTGTTCAAATGGTGGTTGACCATGGTTTTGAGGATCCAATAGTTAACATTGTTCGAATGGTGGCTGGCTTTACAACTAGACTAAATGTTTCATGAAAGTTCACTCCTTGTTGATTGAATCCCATGGCAACTAATATGCCTTATATCTCTCAATGGAACTGATTTATTATCTTGATCTTGTATGCCCATTAACATCCTACAATGTTCATATCCTTGAGGTAAGGCACCAAATTCCAAGAATTGTTGTCTATAAGGGCTTTGTATTCTTGTTGCATCGCATTTATCGTCTTACGGTCTTTTGAGGCTAATCTATAGGTTTTGGATTCAGTTAGGATGTTAGAAATGGTGGTAAGAAAAGTTTTGTGGTATTGGGTGTCTAATTGTGAGTAGGGATAAAGAAGTTTTTTGTTTTTTTTTTTTTTTTATGAACAATGGATATGCTAGGACTAGCTCTTGATGTGTTGTTTCATTGGATCCTTACTGAATCTATACCTGCTCAGATCATTTCTTGATTCACTACTCAAGATGATTGGTGCACCTTGAACAACTCTATTTTACATCTTCCACAACCAGAATAAAGCGTGGTTAAAGTTCCTATAAAATCCTCTAAAATCCTAACCTGATAACCCATCATTTCAAGTCCACGAACCTAGAGTGCTAGTAAAAGGAAACCTTAGACCATCTAAGTTGAGACCATAAGTTTGGAAATCAAACCTATGGACTTGGATGAACTAGACCACCGTAATTAATTTCAAGAGGAGAGAGAAAGTTCGGAAGGCATACAAGGAGATTTTAGCATGCAGGAAAACCTATGCTAGAGGACTCCAATGCCAAGGTAGAGTATACCATTCATATATAAATGTTTAGAGAAACCTACCCTCTGAAACCTGTAGAAAATGACATTTGCATGTGAATGATATAGAGCCGGTTGATAGGGGCGGGTAATCAGTTTGACTGACCGTCCCATACCTAGAAAAGGGTAGCTTTGGGTTTTTTTTCTTCAGAATTTCAAAACCCTATTTTTTTTATTTCTAACCTCATAAATGAATTGTTATGCTTCTTGAAGGCTGAGAGCTTGGGAGAGAATAAGAGCTTGGAGTTGGAAGGAATCCTTGCACGTGAGGCGGTGCCAAAAAGAGACGATTATAGAGATAATCCCGTGTTAAGGTAAGAAGACCTAGAAACCCCTATTTTCTACCATTCTTTCACGGAAGTTGGTATGAATTGAATGCTTATTCTTGTTACCCATTGTGTTTCTCAATCTCTTTGAGTGTTTGTTGGTTTAATTCCACCTATTTGGGATAGGCCAACTCTCTTTGAGATGCCCGTGGGTGACACTCTGAGAAACAAATTGGGCCTTTTTGATTTTGGACTAGTAGGATGATTGGAAGGTGTTTTTTGGACATTACTATTATCCCATTGAAGTCCCAAAAATCCCCAATAGCTTTGATCTTGGAATGAGTTTTTAATAGGGCTTTTTGGTTGCAATCAGGGGGGCGATCGACCGGTTACTAGTGAGCTTGACTTGCTGCCCCCTATCTAGGAGCACAAGTTGGGTTCTTTTCATGCTTAGTTTGATTTTCGACTTAAACCTAATTTAATCTTTATGTTTTCTAGGGTTCTTGTAACTTGTTAGCATCCTTGATTATCAATTTCTTGGACTCTTGGAGTCTATTTTGTCATTGACAGGTGAGGAATACATTATCATGTACTGTGCATTTCACTTGATTCTATTTCTTATCATTACAAATGTTGAATATCTTATATAAATTGTCTGAGACTTTGCACAAATAAAAGGTAATTTGATGTCTAAGTTTATATTACTATTTAATTCATTCAAATGATGATTGTGAATATGACGTGATTGGAAATTTGGTGGTAAAGTAGTACCCATATATACGTATACACCAATCTGGGGTTCTAAGTTCACCCATTGCCCCTGGGGCCTATGCATCCACTTAGACTCATTAGTTGTATGGTCAATAGGTGTCTAAATGTATTGGGTGATAAACCTTTATGAGTGCCACTACCCTTTCAGCAGGGGTATTGAAGATCGAGTGATCCATGGTGGCAGTGGCTGGGTCCTATAAGCATCACGCAGGCCCACTATTATCATGTAGTGGTAAGGTTGCATATGTTAGGGTTGGGCTTATAAGGTGTCCAAAAGACGGCTTGAGTGTCATGAGGAGACATAAGAGGCATCTGCCCCAGCATATGTGGATGACATAGAGTTAAGGAACGGTAGTCCAAAAGATGACTTGAGTGTCGTGAAGAATAACATTCCTAGGTGGAGAAGGATATTGGACTAAAAGGGCACTAAGTGTGAGGGAAGGTATACAAACCATATGAAACACAAGACATAGTTTACCTTGCATTTGGGATAGAAGTATCTTTGACACACGCCAGTTCTACAACCAAATGGTGTTGGTGAGAGAGTGGTGGCTTAATCCCCAGCCACGGTGTGATGTGATGTGACCTCAACCCATTACCGCTAGTTCCCAAAAAATGGCTTGAGTGTCGTGAGGAAGGGTGACGAGATTGCCCAAAGGAGACTGGTGTTGTAATTTAATGCGTGTTTGCCATAGAGACTGCATTTGTTAGAGTCTAGGAACATAATTGCATATCCATTCATTATCTCATTATATATTTATATGTTGTTTATCAATGTGTGTGACGGATGCATGACGTATGATTATGTTGACCTCACTGAAATCGGTGGAACTCATTCCTCTCTATATATTTTCTCTTAGATTCTATTCCAGATTATGAGGACCCCGTATCTTAGAGAGTTCACCGTCGGCAGAGTCCTACAACGAACTGTTAGTAGAGGACATCGAGGTATACAGGAAGTTGTGTCCCTGCTCAAACTGTGCCTATGGCGTCCAGCCATTTTGAGGCTTTGGAGATATCATTTGAGAAAATAGTTGCCTTAGTCACAATTTGTTACATTCTCTATTTATTTGTTAGGAAAGGGCACTACTTAAACTCTTTCCTATTTTATTTATTTATTTTTAACTCAGGTTATGATTTTGATTAACTTTGATTATTATCATGAGAATGACTGTAATAATTTTGAGATATGTTCTCTTTGATTTTCTTGCTTTTAGATTATGTTGTATTGTGTTATGTGGTTATGGATTAGCCGTAAACCTAGATCCTGTAGTGTATCACCCCCATGGGTATATGTCTGAAACCGGCTAGGTGGGGTGTGACAGAAGTTAGTATTAGAGCTTAGGTTCACTTACAATCCTAACTTTAATAATATACAGTGCGAGCATATTGAGTCACAGATCCATAAGTGACTCAACTAAATTCGAAGTGAATAATAGATATAAGCTCTGGCTTGGAACCAACAATGAAATAGTGAAGCATAATGAAGCAAACTTGAATAATACACAGGGAGCTCCTATTTTGTTTGTGAAGAAGAAGGATGGTAGTATGTGTCTGTGTCTCGATTACAAGGAATTGAACAAGCTATGTATTAAGAATAAGTATCCGTTGCCTAGGTTTAATGATCTATCATTTGAAGGGGGCAACAATGTTCTCAATGATAGATTTGAGGTCTGGATATCATCAACTTAGAGTGAAGACAAGTGACACTTGCAAGAGGCATTTAGGACTCGTTATGGACATTATAAATTTAGAGTGATGCCATTAAGGTTGACGAATGCCCCTGAAGCTTTTATGGATTTGATGAACCTAGTATTTTAGGACATCTTGAACAAGTTCATGATAATTTTCGTCAATGACATCTTGATCTGGTCGATGAATAAAGAAGAGCATGTAGAACACCTTCGCTTTTCTTGGCAAAGACTAAGACAGAAGAAGTTATATGCCAAATTCAGTAAATGTGAGTTTTGGCTATCAAAGGTAGTGTTCATCGGCTATGTTGTGTTAGCTAAAGGAGTCTGGGTTAATCCTGATAATGTCAAGGCAGTCGTAAAGTGGGATAGATCTAAGACTACAACCGAGATCATAAGCTTCTTGGGGATGGCAGGATACTACAAAAGATTTATCAAAAATTCTCTAGTTTGGCTGTTCCTATGACCTAGCTGACTAGAAAATGAGAGAAGAACTTTCAAGAGTTGAAGAAGAGACTAAAATGCCCGAATGTTGATAGTATCATATGACTCTGGAGGTTTGACGATTTATATTGATGCTTTAAACATTGGCCTTGCTTGTGTTTTAACGTAGCATGGAAAGGTAGTGGCTTAAGCCTTGACACAGTTGAAAGATTATGAGCACAACTATCTAGCTCACGACTTGGAGTTGGCAGCTGTGGTTTTTGCTTTGAAGATCTAGCATCACTATCTATATGGAGAAAGAATTTCCCATCCACATAGATCATTAGAGCCTAAAGTACTAATTCACCCAGAAGGAGTTAAATATGAGGTAACATAGGTGGTTAGAGCTGGTGAACAATTATGACTGTGACATCCAATAGCATCCTAGGAAGGCCAATGTGGTTTCTCATTCACTTCGTAGAAAGAGTAGTCATGGAGAGATAGATCTGGCTTCTCTTAGCAAGCTGCTTCTAAATGCAATCATGAAGTTGGAACTCGAGATTGTGCCAGAAGGATCAGATGTAATACTTGCGGCTATGTTAGCACTTCTAACCTTAAGAGATAGAATCATAGCTCTACAATCCTCAGATCCATAATTGAAGGAGAAGATTTCTTCTAATACATTAAAAGAGTCAAATTTCCTCATGCCTACTAATGGTGCATTGACTTATAGAGGAAGAATGTGTGTGCCTACTGTGGAAGAACTTAGAAAGGAGATTTTGAGCGAAGCACATCAGTCAATGTTCACACTACATCTTGGCAGTACCAAGATGTGTAGAAGTTTGAAAGAGCACTACCAGTGAGTAGGACTAAAGAATGAGATGGAAGATTTTGTGGCCAAATGTAGCACGTGTCAGCAAGTTAAAGTCATTAGACAACGGTCGTAAGGTCTTTTTCAACCGCTTCCTGCTCCTAGTTGGAAGTGGGAAGACATTGCCATGGATTTTATCACGGGCTTACCTCATACCAATAAAGGAAATGACACTGTGTGGGTGATTGTTGATAGACTCACCAAGTCAACAAATTTTATTCCTAAGAAGATCACTTACACAATAGATAAGCTGGCTAGACTATGTGTGGATAATGTGGTGCGATTCCATGGCATACTAATAAGTATTGTATCGGACAGAGATCCAAGGTTCACCTCTGATTTCGAAGTAGTCTACAAAAAGCATTGGGAACGCAGTTGAACCTGAGTATAGCTCATCATCCACAATTGATGGACAGTCTAAGCAGACTATTCAGATCTTGGAGGATAAGCTCAAAGCTTGTGTGGTGGATATGGGTGGAAACTAGGATCAGCATCTAACCTTGGTAGAGTTTGCCTACAACAATAATTACCTATCAACTACAGGCATGGCTCCCTTCAAGGCATTGTATGGAAAGACTAGCATGACTCCTTTGTATTGAAATGAAATTGGTGAGCAAAGGATTTTGGGTCTAGAGATGATTGAAGCGACAAGTGCGATAGTTGATTGGATTAGAGACAGGATCAAGAAAGCATAGTCTAGGCAAAAGTCTTATGCAGACAAAAGAAGGATTGATCTTGATTTCCAAGTTGGAGAAAAAGCTTTTTTGAAGGTATCAGCTATAAAAGGGGTGATGAGATTCAATATCAGGGGAAAACTCTGCCCTAGATACATTGGACATTATGAGATTATTGAAAAGGTCGGACCCTATTGCATACCGATTAGCCTTACATCATCATTGGCCAGTGTGCATGATGTATTCCATGTGTCTATGCCACGGCAATGTGAGAAGAATCTGGAGCACCATCTTCAAGAAGAACCTGAAGGTTTAGGTGCAGACTCACCTATGAAGAAGAGCCAACAAAGGTTTTGGATTGCAAGGATAAGCAACTGCGGAGTCGGACCATACCCTTGGTTAAGATCTAATGGAAGAATCACACCCCCAATGAAGCATCTTAGGAGAAGGAAGATGTGATGAGAGTGAAATACCCCTATCTCTTTGGGATCCCAAGTACACTTCAAATTTTGATGATGAAATTACCTTGAAGGGGGGAGGAATGTGAAATCCCTAGGATCTTAACCTAAAACCCATCTTATAGGTTTGAGAACCCAAAACGCAAGTAGAAGGCAGTTGTGGGATATCCAAGTAGAGACCGTTAGATCAAAATTTGAACCAATGGAATTGGATGGTGGAGATGAAGAATCTGGAGTTTTACTAAGTATCGAAAGAAGATCTGACACAAATGTTGATGGATTGGGAAGGTGGTTTGATAGTTCATAGTCACTGCTTTTAGAAGGTCCCCAAGTTCAAGTAAGACCCTCCTGATATGTGTGCTAAGTGGTATAACAATGCCATGGAGCAACCCCCCAAGAAACACCACTCTTGGAGCAAATCCTAGAGGTGGGTCGACTAGGTGGGCAGCCCTAGAAGACCACCCCGGGTGACCCACCCTGGTACCCACAGGTGAAAATGATTATCTTTGGGATTTTACTCTGTGGACACCTATTTAAAGTCATTTTTGCCCCAAAATGGATTACTTTATTCCCTGACATCAAAAAGCATCAGTACACGTCAAAGAAGCCATTTCATAGAAGGAGAAAGCTGCGGAATTGATCTGGATAGTGTTTCGAGTTACTAACTGCAAAATTGTAGGTTAGTTAATTCATCCATTCTACTAATTTGTCTCTTTTGATTCTACTAATTGAGAAAACCTTGATAGAAGATTGTATTAATTTAGAGAACCCAAACCCTGATTAGATCTAGCATTAAGGTGATTCTCAAATCACTCAAGAATGCTGAACTTTCCTTCATGGAAAGATTTCAGAAAGACATAGATCATGATTTTTTTGGTTATTGTTTAAAACTTGAGATCTAGATCTGTTAAGGTGATTAGACCTTGTTCGGGATGTTTCGGGAAGCCTTAATTGTTATGAAAGTTGTTAGAAACAAAAAAACGAAGCCGATGAGATCCTTGTCAGGTTGCTGTCCGTGCAGCTGATAGGGGTCACCCTAGGCGAACCATCCTACTCTATTTAGGGTGACAAACCCCCTTGGGTCGATTAGAAGGGTCTCCCCAGGCAACCATCCCAAGCTACCCACCCCCATTGTTGTTTGGAATTTGATTCTATGATTCAATGCATGACTTTCTAGGGTAATTCTAACATGAACCAGTAATTATTTAGGATAATTTGGGATGTGTTAGGCTATCGTTTGGTTCACTCTTGAAAGGTTATAATCTACTTGTCAGGTGAGGAAGTTCAACTAAATGTGCTTAAGATTGACGTTTGATTTCTTATTAATCATTCATGATAAGTTATATGTTGTTGTTATATGATTCTTTTATTAATATTGGAATATAAAATTACTTAGAATCATACTCTATGTATGCTTTACTAAATCATGAAGTATTATGGTTAAGTGTGGGATTAACAAGGTTATGCATGAACTTGACATGGGGTCATAGCATGACCATTGCCCTTGGAATATTAGTATAGACATAAAATTACTAGTTTAGGTTTCTCGTCTAGGATGTCTAAGTGTACATGGTTCAGTAATACCCATCATGTTGCTACCCTAGCAGTGTGCATGTTGATGCCAACTGACCCATGGTAGCAGTGTTGGGTTGGTGGGCACCCAAGACCAGCAACCAACCTGTGGGAGGACACAGCCACACCATGGGAGCCATTCATTTGTAGGATTGGGCTCATGGGCACTCAAGACAGGTAACCAACCCATGAGAGGACATGAGGGCTTCCCCCCCCCCCCTCATATGTGGATAACCAATAGGGTTAAGAGAATGTGGAGTTCGAATTGATTGGTGCCACGTTAATTCTAGATAAGGAAGGATATTGAACTGAGTTGGTGGTGCCATAGGGGAGTTATCTAAACCTAGAACGATGTGATTAAGTATATGACTTTGCATTGGGCTAGGTAATACCTTGATATGCGCCAGTTCTCATGCCAATGGTCGTGGTGAGAGAGTCTGGTACTAATCCCCACCCATGGTTGATAAGAAGACTGTTATCCCTGTACATTGGTTGTGATGCCCAATTTGGTCGAAACTATTGGAGTCTGTATAAGACTACCCAAAGGAGGCTGGTAATATACCTTAATGCGTGTCTACCTAGCTAGAGACTTGCATACGTTAGAGTATAGGAGCATCATTGCATTGCATTGCATTTATACATCATATTATCATACATACATTTTCTCATGCCTTGATTTTGTGGATATATACATTGATTGTTGAAATACTGACTGAGTTCTTTGAAACTCATCCCTTATGCAAAATGTTGTTTTCAGACTCTATTATAGATTATGATCCCACGATGCTTCAAACTTACAAGACACCAATGACCGATGCTTATAACTTACCGGATTACAGTGGTGAAGACGTGCACAGTGACACGTGTGCATGTCTGAATTGTTTATACGGAGCTTTGTCCTACACTTAGAAAGACGATGACCATTAGAGGAACTAAGACATTTGAATATCATATTTATCACTTAGTTAAAAATGCTTGAATATGTAAACCTTGGGAGTCTTGAACTCCTCTTTTATTTCCAGTTTTATTTTCCTTTCTAGTTTGATAATGTTATTATTCCAATTTTGGAACTCTTGGGGAATTTTCTTTGATAATTGCATTAATAAATTATTAAATTTATTGTTCCTTGCTCATGATTATGCTATTATGTGGAATAGTTGATGATTGTGTACTTATATTTGCCTTATCCCAAAGGTGAATAATCCTGAATCCCTAAAGCCTCTTCGCCCAATCAGTCTATGCGTTGTTATTGTTAAGTTTGCATCTGCGATCTTGGCTAACAAGCTCAATATTAATTTGCAAGGTATTGTCTCCCCTACTCAATCTGCTTTCATTCTTGAGAGACTTATATCAAATAATATTTCTATTGCACATGAGTTATTTCATTATATCAAGCATCACAAAAAAGGAAAGAAAAAGCTTATAGCATTGAACTAGACATGAAGAAGGCGAATGATCATCTTGAATGGCATTTCATTGAGGCTACCCTCTTGAAATTGGGTTTATGTAATAGATGGGTTTCTCTAGTCATGAATTTGATCAAATTGGTTTCCTACACCTTGTTGGTTAATGGAGTAGACAGTGGGAATTTTTCTCCAAGCCGGGGTATCCGGCAAGGAGATCCCCTATCTCCCTTTATCTTCATATTGTGCTCGCATGTTTTATCCTCTATCATTGATGTAGCTGAAGGCAAACACTTGGTGCATGGTATTAAAGTCCGCAATAGAGCACCCCCTATATCTCACCTTTCCTTCGCTGATAATTGCCTCCTATTTGCTGAAGAAAATCTCCAACACATTTCTTGTTTACAAGAATACCTCTCTTTATACTGTAATGCTAGTGGACAGGAAATCAACCTCTCAAAGTCTAGCATTACCTTCAGCCCAAATACTCAAAATCGTATAAAGAGATGGTTCTCTCGGGTATTGAAGATCAAATATGGAGCTTGTCCTACTAAATATTTGGGCTTACCCATAGAATTTGGTGTCTCAAAGAAAGATGTCTTCAGAGCTTTACGGGATAAAGCAGCCAAGAGAATTGAAGGTTGGAAGTTCAAATTCTTATCACAGGCGGGTAGGGAGATTTTACGTAAATCAGTAATCAGCTCTCAATCATCATATGCAACCTCTCATTTCTCCCTTCCTGCAACCCATCAACTGAAGACAAACTACTACTGGGGTGGAACTGTAGAGAAGAAGAGAACTTCATGGATCTCTTGGACAAGGCTTTGCCATTCAAAAGAGAAGGGAGGCATGGGCTTTATGGGCTTTAGGGAACCAGTCTTGCAAAATAGAGCTCTTTTTTCTAAAGTTGCATGGCGCATATGGTCAAATCCTAACTCCCTCTGAGCCAAATTCATCAAAGCAATCTACTTCCCCAGATCCAATTTTCTTGATGCAACCAAAGTAAGTAAAGCATCGTGGTCCTGGAAGAGTCTTCTGATTGGCAAAGAAATGCTCAAAGAGGGTCTCATTTGGCAGATAGGAAATGTATTGTCAATAGATATTTGGGACTCCAAATGGATCCAATCCCTTCCTAACTTTTCAATTCATAGCCCAAAGCCCATCAACTGCGAGATCAATCCTATAACAGACCTGATTGATCCAATGAACTGCATATGGAAAAAAGATCTCATCGAGCAAATGTTCTCTGTTACAGATGCAAAGGAAATTCTCAAACTATGTCTGTGTTGGAGGGCAAGGGAAGATAAGTTGTTGTGGAGTGGGACTAAAAATGGTGTTTTCATCGTTAAGAGTGCTTATCACCTCCTCTCTAATATTAGGGACTCTCAAATACAGCATCAACCTTCTTCATCTCGACTCCATGAATAGGACTTGATCAAACCTAATACTTGGAAAACAATCTGGAACATCAAATCTTTGCCAAAAGTCAACAACTTCATCTAGAAGTGTTGTGCTCAAGGTATTGCCACAGGGGCAAATTTGAAGAAGCAGAATATCCCTTTGATCCTAGCTACAAGAGATGTGGTCATCCTGAGGAAACTACAAATCCCTTGCTTTTTGAATGTCCATGCTCTCGTGCTGTTTGGTTTGGGTCCACTCTATAACTACAAACATCGCATTCTGAATCTCCAAAACTACCCCATATTCTAATGAACTGGACTTTGAAAGTATTTCCTTCGAAATCTGAAAGAAAGAAAACTCTCTCACTTGTTTCCTTCATATAGTTGGATAGAAATGAACTCACTTTTGGAATTTGGTCAACCACTTCAGAGGAGATAGTTGAACAAGCTCAAAAGGCCTTTCCTAACTTTGCTGAGCAAATCAAGGTCTGTTCTATCCTCAGGCAAATCCCAATTTTATTCATCTACCCAAGTACTAGCTACCATCGAAGGCTTCCCATACCAAGCTTAACACGAATGCGGCCTTTCCCCTCAAAGCACAAAATGGAGGCTTGGGGTATATCTTAAGAGATCATCATGGCATCCCCATTTTGCAATATCAAAACATGGTGAATTTACAGATGCACTAATGGGAGAAGCATTAGCAGTTAAGGAAGGAATCAAGTTTGTAGCCCAACAAGGATTTCTTCATTGCGAAGTGGAAGCTGACTGTCTTTAGTTGGTGAATCTTTTCAGTGACCAAAATCTTATCCCTCCTCTAGAGATTCAGGATATCATTGGTGAAATCAAATTCATCTCAAGGGATTTTACATTTGTGAGCTTCACCCATATCAGTAGGATGCAAACAAGGTTGCGAATTCCCTAGCACAGAATGCCCTGTCTTCAGCAGACTAGACAGCTTGGCAAATGTCAAAATCTTAGCTTCTTGATCTTTGTAATCAGGATGTCTTGTGTAACTCCTGCTTTCCTTCTCAATAAAAATCTGAGTTACCAAAACAAAGATAAAGTGAAGAATTAAAAGGCTATGCCGATGTGACATGATAAGGCTAAGTGGTACTTGTGTGGATATTATGGGAGAAGAAGCCCCCCCCCCCGGGGGGGGGGGGGGGGGGGTGGGGGGGGGTTTTTTTTTTTTTTAATTTAAAAAAAAAAAATGTGAAGGAGAAAAAAAAAATTTTATCCCCCCCTCCCCCCCCCATTTTTTTTTTTTAGAGGGGGAACAAGGCCGCCGGGGCGCCCCCCCCCGCCCCCCAATAAAAATCCGGTTTTAGTTTTTTGTGAAAATTTTGAATATTAATTTTTCTCTTATGTCCTCCTACCTTTACATAACCTTTCATTGGAATAGAATATATTCAGGCGCATTTCCTTTCCTTTTTTTTTTTTTTTTTTTTTTTTTCTCTCTTTTGGTGGTGGGTGTAATCAGGGGGTAATCAGGCACCCTTCCTTTGATGAGTTATATGAGTTATTTATTAATATATTTCAATCTCCATTAATCAAGTCGGGTGAGATTCTACTCGTTGAGATTTACCCTATCATCTGTTTTGTTTTTCTAACAACGAATGAATAATCAATACTTACAATTTGATAAACACAAAACTAAGTGCTGCTATTTCCTTTTGGTTATGCACATCATTGATAAAAAAAAACAAAGCTTGAAAAAAAGACTTCCATACAAATAAACTTTCATTATATATAGCTACTGCACTACTCCTTATTACAAGGGCAAATAACATGGAAACCATAAGTTCATTTCAAACAACGGTGAAAATGGTACAAGAAGCGAAGACGAAAGGAAAACAAATCAAAGCTTACTTAGAGTACTTAATGAAAGCAACATGAGTGTTATTTGAGACCTTAGCAAGAGTTCCAAGCTCAGGAGCCAACAAGCACTTTGAGGATTCTTCCCTGTAAAAGAAGCCCAAGCATCCACAATCCTTGTTACATTTGTCCCTGCACTCACCCACCTTCATTGGTCCAGCTCCCTCTGTGTACCCGTTCATGAAGTGCTCCACACCCACAACTTTGTAATAATCAATAACCTTTGTGGACCCAGTACTCCTACCTTTGTTGCAAGTAGGCAACACAGGTGAAGCACAACTACTCTTGCTCCAACCCAGCATGCCCTTTTGAGTTGGGCAAGCCACACATTGATCATCTTCACAAACTCCCAATGACCCACATCTCGTAGGCAGCTTGCATTCACTCTCCCTCCCTTCCCTATCAAATAGGGTATATGTGATCTCCCATGCCCCCCAATCAACTTTGTCATTGTAGGTGTAGATCTTTAAGTTACCGTCATATCCCACTCTTAGCATAGAAAGAGTCGCGTTATACTTTGGCCGGGCTAGAACAGAAGACCCAGAAGAGACGTTGTTGAGCTCCTTGTCGAGCGTCAAATCAAAAGCATAGCCTTCGTCCGTATCAGGTGCACAATTAAAGAGCAAACGTGTCAACACTGCACCCTCTTCGCCTCCATTATAATAAAGCAATGGCTTGGCAGAATTCTTGCTCTTCATATACATGGCCCATCTCTTCTTCTCCAAAACTAAACTGAAAGCACCTTCAGAGCCATCGACGTAGGAGAGACGACTAACAAGCTTGTTAGGTCCCCCAGAACGAAGTGATTGACCCACCAAAAGTGTATCAGTTGGGTGATCAAAACTCTGCCACACAAACCTTCCCTTCTTATCATATAACACCAAGTTGCCACTGGAGAACAACCTTAGCCCAACGACACCCTTATTGGCGGTGCTAGTTTGCCATGCGACACTTCCGTCGGCATCAGCGAGAATGAGATTGCCGTCGGTGCCAAAGGTTAGAGTGGCATTTTCTTTGAGAGGCCAAGAGTGAAGGCATTGGGTGTGGTGTTATAGAAGCAGAGAGCAAAAGGAAATGTTTGGAGATCTGTAACACGGTAATTTGCATCGTACTCAACAATGTACTCGCCAAATTCACCTTCATTTATGAATTTGAAGGTGTTGGAAGCAGGCACAGCGGCTAGAGATGTCAAGGGTAAGAAGGTAATGAGGAGAAAGAAGCTGAAGAACCCTATCGCAAGTGGAGTAAAAGAAGACATTTTGCTGGTGCTTGAAATCTGGAGAAGGAAAGTGTCTATTTATATATGCAGGAAGGCAGGAAGGTTCATAGTCTATGACCTGAAATTTTAAAAAAATTCTGACAATGGGATATGGTTTAACGGATTTTGCTTGGCAGCAGTGCCTACGTGGCACTGCTCCAAGCAGCTAACAGTCAAGATGAAAAGTTGGACATTTATTAAATCGTCATCGTTGATTTTACCCATATGCAAAAAATCGGATTATTAGTGAAAACAGACTGGGTTTGGTTCGCACGGTTCACAACAAACCATTACAAACCCAAAATTCTATTTGAAAATAAAAAATAAAAAGACTCTTCTTCTTCCAACGGCTGGTGCCTTAGCCTGCGGTGGTTTCTACATGAATCTCAGAAAACTAACCAATGGGTTGGCCATAACTTGGACAAGCCCCTTCCTTCCCTTCTCCATTCCTTCATTTCCATCGTATGGCGTGCCGGCACCCAGTCGCTGAAATAGTTCCAGTGCAGGCCCACCACCGGCGGTGGCGTGGTGATGGAGCAGGATCGGTGCCACAACCACGTTTACACGCTTGCCTCCGAGGGGGTAGTATGTTGTGATCTCAAACCAATCTAACCAATCTTTGTTATTTTATGTGTACCTTCTACTGTTACTTTCTAACTTTGAGGCTTTAAGGGCATGGGTTTGCTGATATCACTATATCAGTAGTCTACATTCTATTGTCATTGACGGTGAGGAACATTTTACACAAAAACAACAGATTGGTGTTCTTATCTCTTTAATACACAGAGAGACAGAGACTTGATTGGTTTTGTTCTTCCAATCAAACAAAAAAACAGAGATCTTCTCTCCTTCATTGGGCTCAGCTCTGCCACCACTACCAGCAGCTACAGAATAGCAGCAGAAACCCATCACCAACAGCAGAAGACCCATCATAATAGTAACATTTCCTTGCCCTTCCAATCGCCACAGCGTATCTACCTACCAATTTCACCATTTTAGCTCCCACGCATGGCATCTCTCTCATTAGGTTGGGCACCAAAAATCCAAAGTGGTTTTGTTCGTCTTCGAATCACAGAGCATGAAATCTGGTGTCGATCAAATTTGGCAGCCGGAAATTCCCCTTGGAGGTCAATCGGAAGCTAATTAGGGGTTTAACTGGATGCGAGTGGGCCGTTTCAGTTGCACTACCAGCAGCTACAGAACAGAACTACAAAACCAGGGCTGCGAATGGGAGGGAGAACAAAGGAAGAAGGAGAGCAAATCCTCATTAGATCCATCTTTCAAGCTCAGTTCTGCGTGAAGGCCTTCGATTCGGTGGCCAATTCATCCTAGATCCTTCACTGTCCGACGCACCGCGCCCCTCGAGCTTCTACGCATACTTGCACTTCCTCCCACCTTCAACAATCAAAATCACCAGCAGACTTCACCGTCAGGTTCTAAGTCACCAGTCCGTAGGAAGAAGAAGAGTCTTTTTTTTATTTTCACATAGAATTTTGGTTTTGTAATGGTTTGTTGTGAACCGAGCGACCAACCCCAGTCTGTTTTCACTAATAATCCGATATTTTGTACATGAGTAAAATCAACGATGACGATTTAATTAAATGCCCAACTTTTCATCTTGACTGTTCGCTGCTTGGAGCAGTGCCACGTAGGCACTGCTTCCAAGCAAAATCCTGGTTTAACGATCAGTCAAGGATGGGTGGCTTTCGAAATGAGAAATAAAGAATCGGAAACGCTGGCACAGGGCCCATGGCACGTGCGGTTTTCTTGGTGGCTGTTTTGGCACTTTCTGTATGCAACTTGCAGATATGGGACATAGACTACATATTTTATTTGGATTTCCAAATGGCCTCTTTCTTAAATATTTGCAAAAGTAGGCAGCCAAACTGGACTCAAAGAGGAAAGGAGTTCATAGATGAAAAATCACATGCTGGACTGTCTTTTTTTTGGTAAGAAAATGGACTGTCGGTGAACTCCATTTAACAATAAACAATGCACACTTGCCTTTATGGGATATTGTTGTTTATTTTTTGGGTAACAACCTTTGCAGGAATAAAATACAGAATTTTATGAGGTCCATTCTGAGAAATTGACCATTCCTTTTTCTCTAGATGAATGATACATATCCATTAGTCACATCCAAATGTTCAGATTAAATTTTTTTTTTTTTTTTAAATCTTATCTCAATCTTTGGATATTACTGATAGATATATTTCCTTAATCTATAAGGAAATGAATAGTCTATTTCTTTGTTAGAAATGGGTCTGATAAAATTCTATAAGAATATGCAATTTGAGATTGATACGAGGAAAATTGCATCGAACCTACTGGTTGGACCACGATCAGGACCCACTTTAACCTAATCGATAAACGATCGAGCGGGCGCCACATTCTAGCTATCCGTCATGAACGCCCTCCTGAATCTTGCGGTAGATGGAGCTAACTTGTAGGAAGCACCTACCGTCAAGGCAGAGAGGGAACCGTGCGCAGATTGGTAACTACCTACACCCCCGAATATCTAGGGCAAAACCCTACGATCGGACGGTCCTCTAAAGAGATCGAGAATCAACTCAACGATCGAGATTTGGAGGTAAAATCTATAAAAACAAATGATCTACTCACCCCAGAGGTATCTGAATCGTTTCCCTACAATTCGCATTCATTTTAGACTCTGCATTTAGCCAGAGCATTGTGATCAGTTCAGCGACTAACTTAAGCTTTGGAGGTGGCCACCCGATCCTAGCGGTCGGGCCACGTCTAACCTTGTTTTGCAGATTATCTTCACAGATCCAGAGGCTTAACATTTTCTGGATGCATCATTTGGTGCCGTCTGTGGGAAATGCTTCAAGAAGTCATGGTCACTAGATCAGCAGCTGCAGCTTTGGCGGCTCAGCGAGAGTTGAATCTCCGCCCTCCTCATGATGGGAATGATCCATTGGATATTCCTAAGGGAAGCCGAGCCCAAGAGGTTCAGCAAGATGGAGTGGATGGTAATGAACACGAAAACCATCCGAATCCTCTTCAACAACAACTAGATCAAATGCAGGTCCAGTTCTTAGAGATGCAGCAGATGCTCCATACGCTAGTCAGGCAAGTAGTTGCTCCTCAGGCTCCTGATCAGTTGGAGGCTAGAAGACATGAGGGAGAAGCAGATGGGCGTATACCTCTTGCACAAGCGCCTTCCAACGAAGGAGACGAACAATAGGCCCAAGGCCAGAATTTTTGCCCGAACACTCAGAGGAATCCCCAAAGGCGAGTCAAAGACTTCCCAACATCAAAACGTTCGGGTCAAGATGCCATTCGAGCTAACGATAGACGATCCTTGCATATCGGTCGAAAGCTAGCCGATATAAATCAAAGATTGGGGCAGCCCTCTCGAGAAAGAAGGACTGATGATATTGATTCGGTCATTAGAAAAACTCCATTCGTGGAGGCCATTGCAGGGTACGAATTTCCACTCACTTCGTTTGACGGTTTGGGAGATCCCATAGCCCACGTTAGTTACTACCAACAGACATAGGCAATAGCAGGGAACTCTGATGAAATTTTGTGTAGAGTGTTCGGTTCCTCCTTAACCGGGGCAATACAGAAGTGGTTCTCAAACCTTTCTTAGGGAAGGATCGTTGATTTCGAAGAATTGGCCCGAAAGTTTATCGGTCGTTTACAAAGTGGCATTCAAATTAAGAAGACAGAGGAAACCCTATTCACAATCAAGCAGGGGAAGAATGAATCGATTTAGGAATACCTGAAAAGATTCAACAAAGTCACCACGGAGATTGAAAACTTGGACGAACAGGTGGCCAAAATTGCTCTGTTTACTGGCCTCACAAATAGAAAGTTACTGGAGTTATTACTTCAAGACATGCTTACCACCTATTCAGAATTGGTGCAACGGTGTCAGAAACAAGCAAAAGTGACGGAAATACTGAACACACGTCAAGCAGAGCCAAAAGCGTTCAACAAAGAGCAGAAGGCTCCCTAACGAAGCAAGAAACCAAAGCAGCCCATCCTCGATCGGGCCAGAAAGCCACGATCAACATGGAGACGACATTCTCCCGATCAAGATGATTACACGCCCCTGAACGCTCCACGATCGTAAATCTTGATGCAAATCAAGAATCAAGATATTTTGAAATGGCCGTAAAAAATAATAACAAAGACGAGAGAAAAGAATATGGAGAAATATTGCCGCTTCCACAAGGATTATGGGCATTACACAAATGAGTGTAGACACCTGAAGGCTGATATCGAGAGGTTAATAAACCAGGGTCACCTGGCTGGCTTTGGCTAGCAGAGGACGATTGTCGAAAAAAGGGATCGTTCGGGAAGCGTTGAAGCTCCAAGATCAAAGAAGGGGAAAGAGGCGATCAGGCCTAGTCGGTCCCCAATTCTTACAATATTCGGAGGTATCGAACCTGAATCCCTAAGGAAATTAAAGGCAAAGTCCAAGTTCGTGGGAATAGGAGAATCCTATAAACGAAAGAAATTGGAGGAGAATCCAATCACCTTTGATGAAGAGGATGGACGAGGGGTGTGCCTGCCTCATGACGATGCAATAGTAATCAAAGTAGAAATTGGGTGACGAGAGGTGCACAGAGTCTTAGTTGACACGGGATCATCGGCCGACCTTTTGTCTTACGAAGCTTATCAGAAGATAAGGGTCGAGCAAGACCTAATGATGCCATCATGCACTCATCTTTACGGATTCACGGGTTCGTCCGCTGTAGCCGAAGGATAGGTTCAATTGGATCTTTCGATGGGGAATTTCCCGAAGGAATCCACTATTCGAGTAACTTTTTTTTATCGTTCGGGACCTCCCCGCTTACAACGTCATCCTTGGCGGCCTTCCCTAACAAAGGCTGGGCGTGATAGTATCACCTAGGCATATGAAGATAAAATTCCCAATGGAAAAGGGAATTGGTCAAGTGACATCGGATCAGAGGCTATCCCGACAGTGTTATGTTGCCTATCTAAAAGATAAGGTTGGACCTGAAAAGGCCATAGCCTTACCAATCGAGGTAAGGGACGATCGGGATGAAGACACCATGCAGAGACCTGAACCCATGGAAAAGTTAGAACAAATCTTGCTGCAGCCAAGAGACGAAGCAAAAGCTACTCATATTGGGTCTGAGCAACTAGAAAGTTTCAAGGAAGAATTAAAGGCATTCCTTCGGGAAAGCATAGATGTGTTTGCATGGTCAGCCGACGATATGCCAAGCATCGATCGGGCGGTAGCCGAACATAAGCTCTGGATCAACTCAAACGTCAAGCCATTGATTCAGAAAAGATGAAACTTCTCGATTGAAAAGCACGAGGCAATCAGAGGAGAGGTCGAGAAATGGAAGAGCTCAAGCTTTATTAAAGCCATCGAGTGCCTGACATGGCTTGCTAACGTTGTGATGGTGAAAAAGTCGAACGGGAAGTGGAGAATGTGTACTGATTACACAAATCTCAACAAGGCATGCTCGAAAGACTGTTACCCGCTCCCTCGAATAAATCTTCTGATCGACACAACGGCAGGTTACGAAATGCTAAGTTTCATGGATGCTTATTCTGGATACAATCAAATCCTAATGAATAAGGAAGATGAGAGATTCACGGCCTTTATGAACGATTAGGAAAGTTACTTCTATAAAGTCATGTCGTTCGGGTTGAAAAATGCAGGGGGCATATGTAGAAGATATGCTGGTAAAAAGTCTCCAGAGGGAGGGCACATTGCAGATCTTAGGGAGGTATTTTTTGTTTTAAGAAAATACCAAATGAAGCTGAACCCGGAAAAATGCGCCTTCGGAGTATCTTCAGGAAAACTTCTAGGGTTTATGGTTTCCCAAAGAGGAATCAAAGCAAACCCTGTTAAGATACAAGCCCTGATCAACATGGATTCTCCAAAAACTGTTAGGGATGTGCAATGCCTAATAGGGCGAATAGCAGCTCTAACCTGATTCATTTCACAGTCGGAGAAAAGTGCTTACCTTTCTTTAAAGCCCTAAAAGATTTAAGGGGAAGTAAGGAAGCTTGATGGACAGATGAATGTCAGAAGGCATTCGAGGAGATAAAGACCAGGCTCGGGTAGCCACCTTTGCTCTCTAGACCAAAGAAAGGAGAAACTTTACAAATATATCTAGCAACTTCACAATCGGCCGTAAGCGTGGTTCTCATTCGGAAAAAGGAAAAGAAGCAATGGCCTATATATTATGTCAGTCACATACTCTTGGATGCAGAAACAAGATATTCGACGGTTGAGAAGCAAGTTCTATCGCTTATGATAGCAACCCGAAAGCTAAGACCATACTTTCAGGCTCATGTGATTGAGGTATTGAATAATTTCCCTCTCAAAAAGGTTTTATTTAAACCAGATTTATCGGGAAGAATGGTGGCATGGTTGGTAGAGCTGGGAGAATTCCAGGTGGACTTCAAACCCCGGACCGCTATTAAAGCACAGGCCTTGGCCAATTTTATAGTAGAGTCAACAACCCCGATCGAGGAAGAAAACCTACCAACAGTCTTGAACATGTGGCATATTTATGTTGATGGATCTAGCAACAAGTACGGATTGGGGGCAGGTGTCCTATTAGAGAGTCCAGGGGGATTTCTCATTTGATATTCTCTGAGATTTGGATTCAAGGCAAGTAACAACAAAGCGGAATACGAGGCTTTCATTACGGGGCTTCGACTAGCTAAAGCTCTGGTGGTTGCAAAATTGACTATATTTAGTGATTGTCAACTCATAGTCAACCAAGTAGAAGGCGAATACGGAATAAAAGAGCCTCGATTACAAAAGTACCAAGAGCTAATTCAAACTCTTCGAAAAGAGTTCCGAGATGTTAAGGTATGTTAGATACCTAGGAAGGAGAATACTATAGCAAATGAACTTTCAAGATTGGCCAATGCTAAGAAAAAGACCTTAGGACCATCGGTCTCCATCGAGGAACTGAGCTACCCGAGTGCTCAGACGAACGAGGTATCTTATATAGAAAGTAAAAGATGTTGGATGGACCCGATTGTGGAGTACATTCGAGATAACAAACTCCCCAAGGATCCAAAAGAAGCTTGGTCCGTTAGAGTTCGAGCGGCAAGATATACCATTCAGAATAGGGAGACTATACCGAAGGTCCTTTACGGGACCATTACTTAGATGTGTTGGACCAAAAGGATCCAAAACAGCCTTGGCAGAGGTTCACGAAGGAATTTGTGGAGCGCATATGGGCGATCAAGCGTTAGCACACAAGATCCTCCTGTACGGGTTATATTGGCCCAGGATACAAGAAGATGCAATGAGATACGTTCGGTGCTACAACCCGTGTCATGTACATTCGAACGTACCAAAGCTACCAGCCACGATCTTAACATCAATTCTTAACCCAATCCCGTTCGCGATGTGGGGAATCGACTTAGTAGGAAAGCTCCCAAAGGCATCAGGAGGAAGAGAATTCCTATTTGTTGCGATAGATTATTTCACCAAGTAGGTAGAGGCAGCTCCTTTGGCCACAATTACAGAAAGAAAGATGGAGAAATTCATACTGGAATCAGTCATCCATCGGTTCGAGATCCCAAAGATACTTGTGACCGATCATGGAACGCAATTCGACAATCCTCAGTTCAAACTTTTTTGCAATACTTACATGATCAAGCACCGGATATCGTCAGTAGCGTATCCCCAGAGTAACGGCCAAGTGGAAGTGACGAACCGAACATTGCTAGAAGGAATCAAGAAAAGGCTCGAAGCTAACAAAACCTTATGGGTTGAAGAATTGCCGAATGTCCTCTAGGCATATCGAACCACTATTCGAACACCTACTGGAGAGACTCCGTTCAAATTGACGTATGGTTCAAAAGCATTAGCACCAATCGAGGTAATGGCAGGAACTCTTCGGGAGAGGGAGTTTGAAGAAAAGGTGAATGAACAAGGTCTGTTAGATAGCCTCGAGTTACTAGATGAAGTTTGAGAAAAGGCAGTTGGTCGAACCCAGCAATACCTATGAAGAATTGCGTCTCATTAGAATGCTCGAGGAAAGCATCGACAATTCAGAGCAAGAGAGTTAGTGCTAAGGAACACTCTAGCGTCCAACCCGCGCCACCAAAGAAAGCTAGACCTCTTATGGGAAGGACCGTACATGATTACAAAGCAAGTAGGTTCGGGAGCTTATAAATTGAAGCATCTAGCAACTAAACACAAGCTTGACCTGTCACATCCACCCAGCCGGTACCCCATCAGGCATACCCGAGTATGTGATCCACAGTCCCAAGGATCAAGTATCGAGCAACCATGCCTCCCACATACGCGATAACACAACCATGAACAATAATAATCAAGGTAAAAACATATAATAAAAGAATCATGAATAAGATAAAACAAATAATCAGAGCGTGGAATAAAATGATACCAATATATATATATATATATATATATATATATGATCCAATAAGAGAGAGACTGAGCGGAAGTCACTTCCTCAATGGCAATGGAAAGTAGATAATTCAAGTTAAGTTACAAGTCCAAAAATTTAAGGAGTATATCAGTGAAAGTTAAATTACAGATCCGGGTTCCAAAATGGCAGTGTAAAGGCCTAAGCTAAGGTCTCCTCGGTCTTATACAATGTGTCCTCATAGGTGTAAACGAAGGAAACTAAGCAGGGCCTCTCCCACACCAAGGTCGAGCTAATCTTGGTATGGAGGGTAACCACCCTCGGTATCTTCACCGTAACTTTCATAATGGCCAAGACCTTCAATGTAGTATGCGGGATCCTGGTCCGCCTCGAGGTATGAGCCATCAACTTCTTCGGTACCTGCAAAGAAATCTAACAAAACAATTGAACAGAAAGGAATGAGTTCAAAAGAACTCAGCAAGGCTGTTATTCCATAATGCATAAGTCATATGATACAAAATGTAACATGATGCGAAATGATATGAGACAGATGATGCAAATATGATTCTAACTCTACATATGCTAGTCTCTATGGTAGACATGCTTTAAGTCATAGCACCATACTTCTTTGGGTAGGTCTCAATCACTCAAGCCGATGGGAATTGGGTCATGCATCCCTCGAGACAAATCCGTGGCTGGGGTTTAAGTCACCTCTCTCTCACACCTCCATTTGGTCTAAGTATTGGCGCATGTCACGGTAAAGCCTAGCCCAATGCAAGTCATCTACTCAGTCATATCATGTCATATCCAGATACGTCCATTCCTCGCCCCTGGCGATCCTCTCCAGTATCCTTCACACTAGAGTCAGCATAGTCCCGGACTATGGACTCATCAACCCTATTGGTCATCCACAAATAGTAGACGGGAATCTCTCACGTCCTCTCACGGGTTGGTTACCGATCTTGAGCGCCCGTGAGCCCAAGTGTCACATCCTCTCAGCCGGTACCTTATCTGGCATACCCGAGAGTGTGATCCACAGCCCGAAGATCAGGTATCGAGTAATCAACCTCCCACATAAACAATAACATAATCATGAACAATAATAATCGAAGTGCGAAAGATAAACCATAAATCCAAATAAGGAAAGAATGAATCATATATAAATCAGAGTACTAAATATAATCAGAGTGTCTAAATCAGATAAGTAAAGTGAGGCGAAATCCCACTCTACAACCAGCGGAAAAGTAGTTCAAAAAGAGAATAAACAGGATAGGATCTAATCCCAATAGCAGGTACAAAAGGTAACTAAATTGTTCTCAATCTTATAGACAATATCCCTATAAGTATAAATCTCATAAATGGCACAAGGGCGCTTCCACTCTATGGTCGGACTAAGCATCGTACGGAGCATAACCACTCGCGGGATCTTCAGTGTAATTGTCGTAACTGCAATCACCTTCCTGGAGATATGCCTCTTCTCCTTGCGCTTCTTCATACGAGCCGTCATGATATTCAGAACCTGTAGAATAGTCTAACAAACATTTTACAATAAAGGAATGAGTTTCAAAGAAAATCAGTAAGGCAGTTAAATCCATAATAACATAAATGGCAGGATTGCAAAACAAACATAGATGCAATATGATATGAGACAAACAATGCATGTATGAATCTAACTCTATATATGCTGGTCTCTATTGGCAGACATGCTTTAAGTCATAGCACCGTACTTCTTTAGGAAAGTCTCAATCACTCATCATCAGTTGGTAATGGGTCCGGCATCCCTCGGAACATTCCATGGCTGGGGGTATAGGTCACCACTCTCTCACATCACCATTGGTCTAAGTACCGGCGCATGTCAGGGTTAAGCCTAGCCAAATGCAAGTCTTCTACTTAGTTACATCAAGTCAGATCCAGATACGTCCATTCCTCGTCCCTGACGATCCTTTCTGGTATCCTTCACACTAGAGTCCTCATAGTCCCTGACTACGGACTCATCAACCCTATTGGTCATCCACATATGGTAAACGGGAAGCTCTCACGTCCTCTCACGGGTTGGTTACCGGTCTTGAGCGCCCGTGAGCCCAAGTCTATCCATATGCAACCCTACCAATAAATGGCCCCCACAATGTGATTCCTGTCCTCTCACGGGTTGGTTAGCGGTCTTGAGCGCCCATGAATCCCCATTGCTACCACGGGTTGTTCGGTCTCAATACCCCTCCGATCAGGGTTTGACATAACGGGACATCCTAACCAAACACTACTAGTCTGTCCTAGATATGTCATCCAACAGTTTAGGAAGGTGTCCAGAGGGCATCTCCGGAAACATCCCATAATATTCCCGTAGTAGTCCAAGGACAGAAGTGTCAAAAGGACACCTCTCCTTTCCAAACCATACTTAAGCATACACAAGCATCAATTCATAACATCACATATATGGTAACTTCATATATGGAAAGAAATCAATAATTACAATCAACTTGTATATAACTGGTAAATAAATCATACATGAGTCAATTCAATATAAATAAATAATGCTACTGATATCAAGACAGTACCACAGTAATATAACATTATAAGAATCTAATTAAAGAAATAAATTAACAAGATTCAAATATAGAAACTAAGATATGCAATTTATGTTGTTAAAGAAGTAACCATCCTTACCTTTTATAACTTGCAAAGGAATCCTAAGAAATCAAGTAAGATCTTGACAAACTTGAGAAGAAGGTCCTAAACAAGTGTATACAACATATTAGGAAAGATCCCTAATAGAAAAGATACCAAAACATCCAAAACAGACCAATTCTGGAGTTGCTATACTCATTGGTCGATTGGATTGGTCTATCGCCTCGATCGACCAATCGATCGACCAATGAAGACGATAGCCTACAAAATCAGAGTTTTAAGATATAAAATCCGAATTTGGTGGTTCAAAAGGGTACTAATCAAGGGGTAAACTACATTAGTAGTATCCTAACATATAGGGGACCTCAAAAAACTAATCGAATCAAGTCTTCAAGATACAAATTAGGAAACAAAAAGTTACCATAATTAGATCAATCATGGTTCTTGAAGGATTCAAGATAAAAATCATAGACAAGAACAATAGGAGAATGAATCATTGATTCAGATAAAGATATCATGGAAGGCATACTTAGATCTTCAAGAAGATAGACCTAAGAGCATAAATCTAAATAAGGAAACAAAACCTACCATATATGTAACTATCATGATTTATGAAGAAAGCATGGTATGGTAGAAGAGAAACAACTAGAGATTGATAGATCATGGATCATGAAAAGAAAACACAGCAATTGACTACTAACATGATCAATATAGTAGATCTAAGAAGATCAGAATTCAAATCAAAAGATAAACAAAGACAAGATCATGATTTGATCATGATTCCTTCAAAAGCTTGCAATGATCATGGTTAAGATCATTGCATTAGCCATTAATCCTTAGGAAGAACATGAGAGACAAGTCCAGAGATGTTTGCAACAGAGAATGCAGCATCTCCTCTACTGTCTCAACTCAAAAAGGAAAGAAAAACAGAGATGGAGGACAAGAAGAGAGTGTAGTCATACCTTTGATGCAAAAGGAAGAGTTTTGACGAAGATCCGTCAAGAAAAACACCAAGGATGCAAGGGAGATGACTTGCAGAGGTCTTTGGTTCGTTCCAAAGAGTTTGGAGGCAGAAAATATGAAGTAGACTCGAGATTGGACTTAAATAGAGCAAGCAAGACCTAATTGCCAAAGACAGAACCCATTGGTCGATTGGATTGGTCGATGGTCTAGTCGACCAATCAGTTCAGCAACTCCTAAACAGGGAATTGAAGACCCAGATCAAATCCAATCCTAAAAGGGTTTTGCACACATATCAAGTGACTTACCTAATAGGTAGAAATGCCTTCAAACCATGATAGAGAGCACTCCAAGTCCATCAACTAATCCGATATTCATCAAGATTCAGTTTCCATAAATAGAACCTCATCATCAACTCTCATGGATTCAAAGCCAGACACCAAGTCCTCCACTGGGATGGCCCAAAGCTGACTTCTTACTTTACTTCGGGTCACTGGACCTACAAATAACAAGGTTTCCGGGTCAAGGTTAGGGCTGGGTTTTACACCAAGTCTAGCTATTTGCAACCCTACCAATAAATGGCCCCTTTTAGGTATCCGTAGTATGATTTATGTCCTCTCACGGGTTGGTTACCGGTCTTCGGCGCCCATCAAACCAAACTACTACCACAGGTTGTTCGGTCTCAATACCCTTCCGATTCGGGTTTGATACGACAAGGACATCCTAGCCAACACATCTAGACAAGTCCTATGTATGTCATCCAATAATTCAGGAAAGTGTCGATGGGCACCCTCAGAGAACATCCCATATTATTCCCTCCGATGTCCAAGGACAGAAATGTCAAAAGGACATTCCTCAATCCCAAATCATACTTAATCAATCACATGTTCAATTCCATCATATCATACATGATTGACATTTCATCATATAAAAAGAGATACAATGTAACACGATTGATCACATATGTCATTATCAAAATAAGTAAGCATGGTAATTCAAAATGATATATAACATGGTACTACTGTTATGAAGTGTATACAGCAGTCACAAGATGTCTAAAATATTACAAGGAAAGTAAATCTACCACATTTCAAACATAGCAGCAAGATTCACATATTTTATGTAATTATGACAATAACCGTCCTTACCTTAATCGAATCAAAAATAATACCAAGTATCACTAGAATAGTCCCCAAATCAGTCCTTGTACCCTAGACAACATATAAGCAGCATTAGAGAACGAAACAATCAAATCGAAGTTCAAACGGAGCAAATCGAGCAATTAGAGAGTTGTTGTTCTCAGCTGGTCGACTAACTGGTTGACTGAATCAGTCAACCAAGCAGTCCACCAAGATGAACAATGACGGACAGCATAGTTGTAAAATCCGACCTTATCCTAACCCTGACCCGGCCCGGATTTTATACTGTTGCAGGTCCGAAGACCCGAAGTGGTGGTAGAAGAGACTTGTGGGCCCTCGTAGTTGAAGATTCGATGCTTGATCCAGAGCCTATGGACATTGACAATGATGCCCCTTACTTGAGCACATTGTCAGTGTTGAGTGAAAATCTGCGCATCGATGAAGATTGATTTAGTTGAAGCACTTATTGGACTCCCGTGATCAATCCGAAGGTATTTCTTGAAACTAGACTTGTTGATTGACTTGTAGGAAAAAACCCAACTCAATTTGGATCTATCTGGCCTTCCAATTCCCTGTTTTAAGTTGTTGTCATGCCTTGGTCGACTGCCAGTCGACCAGCAGTAATGGATTTCGAAATTTTACAAAATCACTTCCCATTTTGCCCCTACCTTTTTGGAACTCATGAATGAGGACCTAATCTAATCATTTGCACTCCAGAGCATGAAGTTGGACACTCTCTTGGGCTTTTCTTGGTGTTTATGAAGATCTTTGATTCCAATCATTAGTAATGCACATCAATCATCAACTCAAGGTATGATTCCTTCTATTCTTCTTCTAATCTATTCATTATTCTATCAATTTATGATCTTAAGACCATGGTTGAAGTGCTGCAACCTTGCAAACACTTAACCATGAGTTTTCCCCATTCAATCCCATGATTATCACCCCATTCTTGCTATGTTATGATTCAATTAGGATTGCTTACATTTCATTACTTTGATTCCTTCCATTTCAACCTTGTCTTGATTCAAAACTGATATGTAAATGCATGTTAGGTCTAGATTACTATGAATTCATGATTCTAATTTGATTCTTACCATTCAATTAATTGATTCCCATCATTCCTTACAATTTCAATCAATTCCAATTCGATTCATGATATTTATCATATAGAACATAAGGCTTCGATTTGGGTATTTTTAATTGGACCGTTGGATTGTCATGAAATTTAGTGTGTAGTATTCTCATATTGTTATAATCATGCCCTCCAAATTTCGTGTTGATCGGAGTACCGGAAGGTCAGTTTCGGATCAAGTTTTCAATTCTGCCCATGGTTAACAAGTCTTGGTCGACTGCCTTGGTCGACTGACAGTCGACCAAGCCAGTCCACCAAGAGATGGTAACATCCCTGTACTTGGCCAAATTGATTCGTTTGACCTCCGATTCGATTGTTTTCTTCTCTAATGTTACTTGTATGTTGTCTAGGGTACCAACACTGATTTTTGGGACTATTCATGGTGATCATTGATTTTATTTATGACTCAATTAAGGTAAGAACGGTCGTTAACTCAAGTACATTGATTATGTAATCATGCTTATGCTTTGAGAATTTAGTAAATATATTTCCTATGTGTACTTCTTTACCATGCATAACTTTTATATACATTCTTATCAGTAATAGTATGTTACATGTCATTCGGAATATCATGCTTAATTATACTTCATGATTTCGTATATGATCAATCATATTATGATATATCTTTGTCTATATGACGAATTATTGATTATGAATGATATGATGAGATTGAGCTTGTGATTGACTACGTATGACTTGGGATTGGGAAGTGTCCTTCCAACACTTCTGTCCTTGGACATCGGAGGGAATAGTATGGGATATTCTCCAAAGGTGTACATTGGAGGACATACATAGGATTGTCTAGGTGAATGGTTAGGATTATCCTTGTTGTATCAGACCCGAATCGGAAGCGCATTGAGACCGAACGACCCGTGGTAGAGTATGGTTGATGGGCGCTCAAGACCTGTATCCACTCCGTGAGAGGACTTGAACCATACTGCGGATACTCGAAAAGGGGCCATTTATTGGTAGGGTTGCAAATGGATAGACCTGGGTTCACAGGCACTCAAGACCGGTAACCAACCCGTGAGAGGATGTGAGAGCTTCCCGTTTACCATTTGTGGATGACTAATAGGGTTGATGAGTCCTTAGTCCGAGTTGGTCGGTGCCATAGGATATGCTGACTCTAGTGTGAAGGATACGGAACCGAGTTGGTCGATGCCATAGGGAAAGTATCCGAATCTGACATGATACGACTGAGTAGATGACTTGCATTGGGATAGGCTATGCCGTGACATGCGCCAGTACTTATACCAATGGTGATGTGAGAGAGTGGTGACTTAACCCCCAGCCATGGTTGATGAGGACTTTACCCAATTACCCCCGCAGACCCAAGATATCTTGTATGATTGAGGGGGAGTGACATACGACCTAAAGAAGTATGGTGCTATGGCTTAAAGCATGTCTACCTTAGAGACTAACATACTTAGGGTTAGAATCATATATCATCATTGTCTCATATCATCTTGCCTCATATCATGACTTGTATCGAATGAACTGTGTATTATGAAACGACTTGCCTTGTTGAGTTCTTTTGAACTCATTCCTTTTGTGCAATTTGTTAGATTATCCTGCAGGTGTAGAAGACTCTGATGGCGCACTCTACAACCCGAGCTATAATCCCGCATACTACCCTTCGGGTGATGGCTACGATGAGAGTCATGATTATTGTGCCGAGGAGGATTATGGTTCGTACCAGGGTTAGCCCCACCATGGTGAGGGAGTGGCCACGCTAGGTTCACTTCATCCACACTTACGAAGAAACAATCATTAGGATTCAAGAAACCTTTGCGTAGTGCCCCATTTCCCTGGATGACTGTAAACGTTTGGATATATTGTCTTTAACTCTTATGGATTTACTCTTGATACTAGTTGTAATTAAGTTTAATTAACCACTTTCCGCTATTATTGAGGGAGTAACTCCTGATCGCTCTCTCTCTCTCTTTGAAATCATTATTATGTGAAGTTGATACTTGATAATTCCGCACTCTGATTAATTATCTTTGCTTATTCATTTGATTTGTTTATTGCTTACATTAAACATTGATTATATTGTTCATGATTATGTTATTGTGTATGTGGGAGGCATGGCCGCTCGATCTGGATCTTCGGGTTGTGGATCACATCCCGGGTATGCCAAATAGGATACCGGCTGAGTGGATGTGACAATAGTGATTTTGGTCCGAAACCGATCTTTCAGTGCTCGGATCTATCCGAAACTTGGAGGGAATGATTGTAACAGTATTAGGACACCATACAACAAGTATTAACATGATTTAATGGTCCAATTAGGAATACCCAAATTGAAACCCTATGTTCTATATGCTAAACATCAAGAGTTGAATTGGAATTTGTTGCAATGGCAAGGAATGATGGGGAATTAGCTAAGGAAGTGATAAGAACTAGATTAGAATCATAAACCAAGAATAAATCATACCTAGCATACATCTACACATCAGTTTAGATCAATAAGACAAGTTGGAATGAAAGGACTCATGGAAATGCAATGCTAATAATCAAAATGGTAGTATAGCATAGCAAGAATGAAAGAAATCTAATGAAGATGAAAGGGGAAGCACATGACTAAGTGTTTGCAAGGTTGCAACACTTTAGTTATGATCTCAATAGCAAGAAAGAGTAGAGGAATGAGTAGAATAGAGGATGAGAGAGAGAAATCATACCTTGAGGAAGCAATGGAGATGGAATGCAATGATTGAGACCAAGAATCTTCACCAACTTCAAGAAATAGCTTTGGGAAGCTCACTCCTCATTCTCTGAGTCCAAATGATTGGGGTAGGGTTCTATTCATGAGGTCCAAATAAGTAGGCTTAAAATAATCAAGAAAAATGTGATTTTCGTATTTAATAATATGTTGGTCGACTGGCCCAGTTGACCAAGCCATGATAGCAACTTCAGATAGGGAATTGGAATGGCCAAACTGATCCAAAATGAGTTGGGTTTTCTCCTACAAGTAAATCAACAAGTCTAGATTAGAGAAATACCTTCAAAACAAGATCGGAAGTGCATCAAGTACTTCAACTAAGCTTCCCCTCTTCTAGGTGCAGTTTCTCACTGAACACTGACAGTGTATCCAAGTAAGGGGCATCGCTGTCAATATCCATAGGCTCTAAGTCATACACCAAATCTTCAATTACAAGGGCCCACAAGTCTCTTCTTCCACCACTCTGGGTCTTCGGACCTACAAACATCAAAGGATCCGGGTCAGTTTAGGATAGGGCTAGGTTTCACATGACCGATCATGGAACGCGACACATTTGAAGAACTATTTTCCTTAGCCGATCCAAGTTTATTCAATGTAAAAGACTGATAGTTATTTAATGCAAATTATGGAATTCAATTACCAAATCTTTTGATTGGGGGCAACACAACATAAGGAGAGTGATATATAGAATCAAAAAGGCTTCGGGTAAAACCGAGTGGGACCTTCGAATGCCTTGAAAATTTCCCAGAATTTTCAGGTCTAAGGCTTCGGGTAGCACCGAATGGGACCTTCGAAAACCTAGAAAAATTCTAAGTAATTTGCTAGGTCTAAGGCATCGGGAAAACCGAGTGGGACCTTTGAATGCCTAAGAAAAAGATTACAATGAATTTTTTAAGGTCAAGGGCATCGGTCAATACCGAACAAAACCTTAGAAAGCCTACTCTTGAGTTTTGTAGGTAAACGGATTCAGGTAACATCGAATGGGTCCTACGAACGCTTGCAAAATTCACGATTTTGCAGGTAAAAGGCGTCGGGTAACACCAAATGAGTCCTTCGAATGCCTGATAATTCAAGGGGTTTTCTATGGAAAAGGCTTCGGGTGACACCAAGTGAGTCCTTCTAACACTTAAAAAAATTTTCCCAGAATTGGTATCACATTGGAAAATCAACAAGATTGAAATACAACAGTCACAATCGGGCAAATTCAAGATAGAAACAAAAGCTATTCAACAAGTTCTTTTTCATTTATAGAAAGCAGGGGCCAAACTTTACAATACTAAGGATATTTTACAAACTGCTTCTGATGCAAAGATGAACGTCAACAAGTAACCTCTTCGGTCAGTACGAGGAGCTTCTGATGCAAAGATGAATGTCGTTACGAATCCTTCATTCGGGCGAAGATAGTATCTAGAAGGAGGAACATTTCCCTAATGGGAACAAGAGCTTGACCAACGACTAGGAGGACCAATTCCATACCCTTCGTCTAGCTTTTTCAGACCTCAAGCCCTTCATTTGGCAGAAGAACTTCATCTTCGATCGCTGCGAAGAATTCCGTAAACTCCCACCAGGTAAAGGTAAGAAGAAGGATGAGCCAGGCGAAAAGTCTTAGACTTTGTCTCTCGCTCCGATCGTTGTGGAAGAAAGATTAACGCCTTTAGGATTGACATTTGGGGCGTTATCTTCTTCCTCTTCTTCTGAAATCTCTACTATAATCAGAGTCACAAGAGGTGAATCATCAAGAAAGAGCTTTATGTCCGGATCAGGAATGGGCATATCTATTGTTGGTAATACTCCAATTAGTTCAATTCAATTAATTGATGGGGGAAAGATTCCTTACCTAGATTCACTTTCCCTTTGTGAAGTATTCGCAGCGGAAGTAAATCTGGATCCACATTCTCGTTCCACCACCAAGTCTCTACCGGGATGATTCCACAATCACAAGGAAAGGTAAGTATTTCCACAACCCAAATGCCATGTGGAAAAAGATGGAAGAGAGATCTAAGGCAAAGGAAGGAAATCCCACTAGGTTTCTCCTTCCTGTGTTTCTTGGAGAGAGGGAGAGAGATGGGAGCCGCCTCCTTTTCTTTGAAAACTTACGTAATGTAAACTCACTCACTTATGCGGTGGTTACCAAAATATATAACCCTATTTTGTAACCGCCCTAATAGTGAGTTTCCAAATTTGCCCTTGGGCATTTAATTTATAATTATATTAATAAATTCCAACAGCTCCCACTTGCACAAGGGCAAGTGTTAATCTTTCAATGTGTCCCAGACACACATGTATATCCCAGATATACACATTCAATCTCTCTGCTATGTATCCCAGATACATAGACCTCTTGTGTCCCAGACACACATGTATATCCCAGATATACATATTCAATCTCTCTGCTATGTATCCCAGATACGTAGACCTCTTGTGTCCCAGACACACATGTATATCCCAGATATACATATTCAATCTCTCTGCTATGTATCCCAGATACGTAGACCTCTTGTGTCCCAGACACACATGTATATCCTAGATATACATATATATTGATCTCTTCACTATGTATCCCAGATACATAGACCACCTGTGTCCCAGACACTAATATCCACAAGTCATACTAGAAAAATGGGTTGTACGACCTATGATATACCTGCACGCGTGAGCCCCAAACTAGAAACCTTCCCAGAAGGTCAGAATGGCACATCACTCATAGAAATATATCAAATAAGCATTAGTATAATACAGTGTCCTAGGTTTATTCAAACTCACCAGACTGAAGGTGTCTCGATCCCTCTGAGAGATCACCTTCTTGTCCTTAAAATGTTCACTACTGTAACACATACGGTTGGCGCCAAAGAAACACTTTTAGGGTGCAGTTGAATCAAACCTTTCCTTTCACCCCAGACCATCACTACACTTAGGATTGACTCCTTACCCGGTAGTGCCCCTTTAGGTCGAATCAATCATGACCATAGGTAACACCCCAAAGTAGCCACATCAACCCTTCTTTTCATGATGTCGTCGAAAGTCACTAAGAACACTATGGACCATAAGGTCCAGGACTCACACAATGAGAGGAGCAGGGATCCATCCTCTCATTTCCAATGATCGCTAAGCACACATAGTATGATATACGTGCTATGGTGGAGCTTCTATATACAATAGAATGTATGTCCATCTCAACACCATACAGGTCTTAGTCTAGTCACAACTCTCTTGCACCTAACACGAGTTTCTTTATTGTCGCCACCCTGGCGCCACATAAAGTACTTGCACCTGGCTCCTATAGGCAACATGAATAGTGGGAATATCATGTCGATTCTCTTCACAATAGAGAAACTCATCTTGATTCCAAATCAAAGCGACATCATGATTATGAATTGACCTACACAAAGTCATTCACAATCCGTCTCATCTCTGCTCGCCTCCAAGGCACCAGAGGCGAATGCTCGTGTGAGTGAGCCATTCTCTTGCCTATTGACATATCTTGTTTTATGCTAGAAAAACACAATCACACAGAAAGTGAATAAATGAAATGCTGGAATGAACTCATATTACTCATTAATAAGAAAGTCTCAGTACAAAAGTAAGTCACAATCTACGCAAGCCCAAGGATTTTTCATGAGAAATAAAAACATCCTTGGCTATAGGTTTGGTTAGAGGGTCAGCTACCATCTGACTAGTAGATATGTGCTTAAGTACAACTTTCTTCCTTGATGTAATATCTCTAACAAAGTGATATCTCAACTGTATATATTTGGTCTTCCCATGATACTTGGGGTCCTTGACATAGCTAAGAGCTGCCGTACTATCACAGTAGACAAGGGCAACCTCTTTGGATGTCATCACAATCCCAGTATGTCGAAGGAATCTCCTCAACCAAACAGCTTCTTGAACCGCAACTGAGCATGCCACATACTCTGCTTCCATGGTCAAGAGGGATATACAAGCCTGCTTCTTACTACACCACGAAATGGCCCCGCCATTCAGCAAGAAAGCATATCCAAAGGTAGATGTGCGCTCATCGATGTCTCCAGCCCAGTTGGCATCGCTATAGCCAACTAAGCACAAATCCGATCCTTGGTAACACAACATGTAGTTACTCGTTCCTCTGAGATATCTCAATATCCTCTTGAATGCTTTCCAGTGCTTTATACCTGGGTTTGATTGGTATCGACTAACCAAACCCACTGCATAACAAATATCCGGCCTAGTACACATCATAGCGTACATAAGGCTACCTACTGCACTGGAATATGGAACTCTTTCCATCTTGGTTTTCTCCTCTGGAGTCTTAGGACCCATATCAAGGCTCAAATGCAAACCCTTCTTGTCACATCCTCCCAGCCGGTACCCTAACTGGCATATCCGAGAGTGTGATCCACAGCCCCTGTCACATCCACCCAGCCGGTACCCTATTTGGCATACCCGGGATGTGATCCACAGCCCCGAAGATCCATAGTTCAGGGACCACATAATCCACATCGACGATAATACAATCATGAACAGATAATAATCATAAACTAACAATGAATGATCATGGAATTCAGGAATAAGGTGTCAGACATAATCAGAGTGCGGAAATAAATATCAAATTAGATAAATTAAGAAGGCAGTGGGCGGAATCCACTCCTTCACCAAACGGAAGTGAGGTCAAAATTTAGTTAAGTACAAGTCTCAAGTTATAAAGGTAAGTTAAAGTTATTACAATTCTTCTAAGTATACTATCACAAAAGAAGGGGTAACTACTCATAAGTCTCCTCCATAATAAATATATCTTCTTCAAAGTTGAGGACCATGGAGACCCAACATGACTGCTCCCCATACAACTCCGGGGCTAACCACGGTAGCGCCTAGTAATCTTCTTCGGTATGGTCACCGAAGTCTTCAACGTAGCCAGCCTCCGGATGGTAGTATGAGGTATCCGGGTCCGCCTCGGGGAGGGTGCCATCGGAGTAATCACCCGTAGAATAGCCTAACAAAATATTGCAACAGAAAAGGAATGAGTTCAAAAGAACTCAGCAAAGGAAGTTATCCCACCACACATAAACCACAAGATAATCATAAAATGATGCAGATGATATGAGGCATATAATGCAATATGACTTTATTCTAAGTATGCTGGTCATCTATGGTAGACATGCTTTAAGTCATAGCACCATACTTCTTTAGGTAGTCTCAGTCACTCATCACCGGGGGAATTGGGTCCTGCATCCCTCTCGGACAAATCCATGGTTGGGGTTTCGGTCACCGCTCTCTCACATCACCGTTTGGTCTAAGTATTGGTGCATGTCAGGGTATAGCCTAGCCCAATGCAAGTCATCTACTTAATCATATCATGCCAGTTCCAGGATACTTCCATTCCTCCCCTCTCGGGATCCTTTCCGGTATCCTTCACACTAGAGTCACGGATATTACTCACCGGACTCATCAACCCTATTGGTCATCCACAAATGGTAAACGAGAAGCTCTCACGTCCCTCTCACGGATCATTTCACCGGTCTTGAGTGCCCGTGAGCCCAAGTCTAGCCATTTGTAACCCTACCAATAAATGGCCCCTTTCGGGTAACCGTAATGCAATTTATGTCCTCTCACGGAGTGGATACCGGTCTTGAGCGCCCACAAATCCACACTACTACCACGGGTTGTTTGGTCTCAATGCCCTTCCGAATCGGGTCTGATATGATAGGGACATCCTAGCCATACATCTAGACAAATCCTATGCATGTCATTCAATAACTCGGGAAAGCGTCAATGGACACCTTCGGAGAACATCCCATACTATTCCCTCCGATGTCCAAGGACAGAAGCACCAGTAGGGTACCCCTCAATCCCAAGTTATACTTAAGCAATCACATGCCCAAGTTCATCATATCAGTTCACAAGATACAACGTCATAATAAACATTCAATTCATGACATTGACATAAGTCATCATATATTGAAATTGATAAACATGATAAAACATTGAAGTAATATAATGTAAACACAAAGCTACTGTTAAAAGACATATGTAGCAAGTCTAACACGATAAGAATATGAAATAGAAACTATATTTACTAGGTTAGGAATACCAAGTCAAGATTTCCATATCCTAGGTAATTACATCGATAACTATCCTTACCTTGAATCGGAGAAGAGAATAGTCCAAGATCACAAGCAGTGGCCCAAATAGTCTTAAAGTCCTAAACAAGCATATATGAAAGGTTAGAGAAGAAATCAGAACAATCGGAGATCAAACGAATCGGAAGCGGGCAAAAGTTGCTTGACAAGCAACTCTATTGGTCGATACATTTGGTCGATAGTATCGACCAATAGTATCGACCAAATCAATTCCAAGACAGCAAGCTGGCTTTTCGGATTCTTGCCCAGATTTGGTCTTCCGGGTCTCGGATTGACATGAAACTTGGAGGATAGTCTAAGCACAACATGGGGACACTAATTATCAAGAAACTTTCATAATCCAATGGTCCATTTGGAAATCCCCAAATTGACATATTAAGGTTAAGAGTTGTAGATCATGGCATTGGCTATATCTCAATGCAAATTAGGGGAAAACATGGGGGATTAGGTAGGGAATCGTTTAGAAGTAACATGGAGCACATATGCAAGGTATAGATTAGGTTAATCATGAGCTTCATCTCAGTTTTGGTAAATAAAGCAAGTTGGTAAGCAATAAATCATGGAAATGTGTAGTCAATGATCATGAGGTGAATCAATCATAGTCATATCGGTGAAAACATCATTGTATGGGGTTTAGAAGGTTCATGGCAAGGTGTATGCAAGGTTGCAGCACCTTGGCCATGGTCCCAACAGTAAAATAGAGAAAAGATGAGTGAGAAAGTGATTAGGAGAGAGAGTCATACCTTTAAAGTGGAACAAGAAAGTAGGAATGAGTGGTTGGCAATGATTGATGAAGAAGATGCTTCACCACTACCAAGGAGGAGTTCTTGGGAGGCTCTCTCACGTTCCCAGATGTTAAAAACGCGAGAATAGGGCTCCAGTCTCGAGGAATAAATAAATAGAAACAAATATTTCAAGAATCTTTAAATCTGGGCTCAGCAGACTTGTTGGTCAATACCTTTGGTCGATGGTATTGACCAATAGTATCGTCCAACACAATCTCTGCAGAAATTTTACAGAATAGTTTAGCAACTTTAGGTGCGGACTTGGACGGCTATACAAGGTCAAATTGCATAGGGTTTTCTCCTACAGTTCACTCAAGAGGTCTAGTTTCAGGGAGTACCTTCGGATTATGCACAGGAGTCCGTTTGCTATTTCAACTGTCTCGCTCTTCATCAGTGCGCAGATTCTAACTTAGTACTGGTAATGTGCTCAAGGAAGGAGCAGCATCATCAATGTCCATAAACTGGAATCCAGACATTACGTCATCAACTAGTAGGGCCCATAAGTCCCTCCGACCACCACTTCGGGTCTTTGGACCTACAAACATAACAATGACCGGGTCGGGTCAAGGTTAGGTAAAAGCTGGATTTTACAGCCCGGAAGATCAGGTATCGAGTAATCAACCTCCCACATAAACAATAACATAATCATGAACAATAATAATCGATGTACAACAGATAAACCAAAGATCCAAATAAGGAAAGAATACACCATGTATATGATCAGAGTACGAAAGATAATCAGAATGTCTAAATCAATAAGTAAAGTGAGGCGGAATCCCACTCTACAACCAGCGGAAAAGTAGTTCTAAAAGAAAAGGAACAAGATAAAATCTAATCCCAATAGCAGGTACAATAGGTAACTAAATTGTTCTCAATCTTATAGACAATGTCTCTATAAGTATAAATCTCATAAATGGCACAAGGGCGCTTCCATTCTATGGTCGGACTAAGCATCGTACGGAGCATAACCACCCGCGGAATCTTCAGTGTAATTGTCGTAACCGCAATCACCTTCCTGGAGATATGCCTCTTCTCCTTGTGCTTCTTCATATGAGCAGTCATGATACTCAGAACCTGTAGAATAATCTAACAAAACATTGTACAAAAGGAATGAGTTTCAAAGAAACTCAGTAAGGCAATCAAACCGTAATAACATAAATGGCAGGATTTCAAAGAAAACATAAATGCAATATGGTATGAGACAAACAATGAATGTATGAATCTAACTCTATGTATGCTGGTTTCTATTGGCAGACATGCTTTAAGTCATAGCACCATACTTCTTTGGGAAGGTCTCATCACACAATGCCTTTTGGTAGTGGGTCCGGCATCCCTCGGGACATTCCATGGCTGGGGGTATAGGTCACCGCTCTCTCACATCACCATTGGTCTAAGTACTAGCGCATGTCAGGGTAAAGCCTAGCCAAATGCAAGTCTTCTACTTAGTTATATCAAGTCAGATCCAGATACGTCCATTCCTCGCCCCTGGCGATCCTTTCCGGTACCCTACACACTAGAGTCATCATAGTCCCTAACTACGGACTCATCAACCCTATTGGTTATCCACATATGGTAAACGGGAAGCTCTCACGTCCTCTCACGGGTTGGTCACCGGTCTTAAGCGCCCGTGAGCCCAAGTCTAACCATATGCAACCCTACCGATAAATGGTCCCCACAATGTGATTCCTGTCCTCTCACGGGTTGGTTATCGGTCTTGAGCGCCCATGAATCCCCATTGCTACCACGGGTCGTTCGGTCTCAATAACCCTCCGATTAGGGTCTGACATAATGGGACATCCTAGCCAAACACTACTAGACAGTCCTAAATATGTCATCCAACAGTTTAGGAAGGTGTCCAAAGGGCATCTCCGGAAACATCCCATAATATTCCCGTAGTAGTCCTAGGACAGAAGTGTCAAGAGGACACCTCCCCTTTCCAAACCATACTTAAGCATACACAAGCATCAATCCATAACCTCACATATATGGTAACTTCATATATGGAAAGAAATCAACAATAACATTCAACTCGTATAAAACTGGTAAGTAAATCATACATCAGTCTATTTAATATAAACAAGTAATGCTACTGATATCAGGACAGTACAACAATAGTATAACATTGTAAGAATCTAATTAAGGAAATAAACTAACAAGATTCAAATATAGAAACTAAGATATACAATTTATGTTGTTAAGGAAGTAACCATCCTTACCTTTTATAACTTGCAAAGGAATCTTAAGAATTCAAGTAAGACCTTGACAAACTTGAGAAGAAGGTCCTAGACAAGTGTATACAACATATTAGGAAAGATCCCTAAAAGAAAAGATATCAAAACATCCAAAACAGACCAAATCTGGAGTTGCTTTGTACTCATTGGTCGATTGGATTGGTCTACTGTCCTAGTCGACCAATCAGTCGACCAACAGAGACAGTGGCCTACAAAATCAGAGTTTTAAGAATAAAGAACCGAATTTGGTGGTTCAAAAGGGAACTAAACAAGGGGTAAACTACATTGGTAGTATCCTAACATAAAGAGGACTTCAAAACATCAATCGAATCAAGTTTTAGAGTTACAAATTAGGAAATAAAAGTTACCATAATTAGATTAATCATGGTTCTTGAAGAATTAAAAATACAAATCATAGACACGAACAATAGGAGAATGAATCATTGATTTTGATAAAGATATCATAGAAGGCATACATAGGTCTTCAAGAAATAGATCTAAGAACTTGAATCTAAATAAGGAAACAAAACTTACCATAAATGTATCAGTCATGATACTTGAAGAAAGCATGGTATGATAGAGGAGAAACAACTAGAGATTGATAGATCATGGATCATGTAAGGAAAACACAGTGATTGACTACTAATATGGTCAGTAAAATAGATCTAAGAAGATCAGAATTCAAATCAAAGACAAACGAAGACAAGATCATGATTTAGATCATGATTCCTTCAAAAGCTTGCAATGATCATGATTACGGACATTGCTTTAGCCATTAATCCTTAGGAAGATCATGAGAGATAAGTTCAGAGATGTTTGCAACAGAGAATGTGGCATCTCCTCTTCTGTCTCAACTCAAAAAGAAAAGAAAACAAGGATGAAGAAGAAGAAGAGAGTGTAAACATACCTTTTTGTATAAGAACACAAGTTTTGACGAAGATCCGTCAAGATAAACACCAAGAGTGCAAGGGAGATGACTTGCAAAGGTCTTTGGTTCGTTCCAAAGAGTTTGGAGGCAGAAAATACGAAGTAGACTCGAGATTGGACTTAAATAGAGCAAGTAAGACCTAATTACCAAAGACAGAACCCATTGGTCGAGTGGATTGGTCGACTGGTCCAGTCGACCAATGAGTCGACCAATTAGTTCAGCAAGTTCAAAACAGGGAATTGAAGGCTCAGAACAAATCCAAACATAAAGGGGTTTTGCACACACACCAAGTGACTTAACTAATAGGTAGAAATGCCTTCAAACCATGATAGAGAACACTCCAAGTCCATCAACTAATCCGATCTTCATCAAGATTCAGTTTCCATAAATAGCACATTGTCATCAACACTCATGGATTCAAAGCCAGACACCAAGTCCTCCACTGGGATGGCCCAAAGCTGACTTCTTGCTTTACTTCTAGTTGTCGGTCCTACAAACAACAGGGTTTTTCCGGGTCAAGGTTAGGGCTGGGTTTCACACTTCTCCACTGGAGTATCAATTGGTTTGCAGTTGTGCATCTGGTATCTCGTCAAGACATTGTCAATATAGGTCTTCTGAGATAAACCCAGTAATCTCTTTTGCCTATTTCTGACAATCTTGACACCAAGCACATAGCTTGCTTCACCCATGTCCTTCATATCAAATACGGAGGACAACCATTTCTTAATGGTTTCCAATAGCTCCTTGCTATTGCTAGCCATAAGTATGTCATATACGTACAGTGTCAGAATGACATAATTACCATCAGATCTCTTAGTGTAAACACAGTGGTCTTCCTCAAGCATGGAAAACCCATTTTCCATCATAGCTTGGTGGAAGCGCACATTCCACTTTAAGCCATATATGGACTTCTTAAGCTTGCACAATTTGCGCTCAAGTCCATTAGCTTCAAAGCCTTGAGGTTGATCCATATAGATCTCTTCCTCAAGTTCTCCATTGAGAAAAGCAGTTTTTACATCCATCTGATAAAGCTCCAAGTCCAACTGAGCAACAATGGCTAGTATGAGGCGGATTGAGGCAAAACTAACCACAGGGGAAAAAGTTTCCTCATAATCAACGCCCTCTCGTTGGGTATAGCCCTTAGCCAGTAAATGAGCCTTGAATCTCTCAATAGATCCATCCGTCTTTCTCTTGATTTTGAGAACCCACTTGTTCCCAATTTCCTTTCGACCCAGCAGCAAGTCAACCAAGTCCTAGACATGATTAACTTTCATCGACTCCAACTCTTCCTCTATTGCTTTCAACCATTCCTTTGAGCTTAACCCCATAAGAGCTTCCTTCACGCTCTTCGGTTCATGCTCATCGACTAAAGTCATCTCACAGTCGATCTCTTCAGGAGTTACCATGTAGGTTTCATCCTCTATGTCGAAACGTCAACGAGGAACTTGCCCGCGCCCACTACGGCGCAAGTGCATGTCAGATTGCTCACCCTCTGAGGTAGCTATCACATCTGCACTCCCACTCCCAATAGGATCTTCTGGATGAATTCCAGTTTCATTATCTAGAATCTGAATCCCTAGAGTGACAAGACCACTATCTTTTATTTCAAAGAATTTCGATGATTCTTTGTTAACTCCTGAAAAAGATGGAAAATCATTCTCCAAGAATGTTGCATCCCTAGACTCAAGTTTTGTTCTCCTCTCACTCTCATCTAGTCCAATGAAGACATGGCCCTTTGAGGGTTTAGAGTATCTCACAAAGATACACTTTCTTCCTCTGGGTCCAAGCTTTCCATATTGGTGAGAAGTAGAGTAAACATATGTTGCACATCCCCATGCGCGCAAGTAACTCAAATCTGGCTTCCTTCCGGTCCACAACTCATATGGTGTGGAAGGAACCGATTTGGTTGGAACTCTGTTAAGGATATAGGCCGCAGTCATTAAAGCATCTCCCCAATAAGAGATGGGTAGATTTGCCTGCGCCATCATGGATCTCACCATGTCTAGCAAGGTTCTATTCCTCCTCTCAGCAACCCCATTTTGCTGTGGAGTCCCTGGAATAGTTAGTTGTCTAGATATCCCCTTTTCATCACACAACCCTTTGAACATCTCGGAGAGATACTCTCTACCTCTATTCTTTCTAAGAGTTTTAATCCTTTTATCTAACTGATTCTCAACTAAGCTCATGAATTTCTTAAAACATTCTAGAGCTTCTGATTTATGAGAAATTAGATAAATGTGACCATACCATGTATAGTCATCTATGAATGTGATTAAATAAGCCTGTTCTTTTCTAGTATTCACATTCATGGGTCCACATACATCTGAATGGGTAAGTTCTAAAGGAAGAGAGGCTCTCAAAGCCTTTTTAAATGGTTTTCTAGTTGCTTTTCCTGCTAGACATGACTCGCAAGTTGGCAAATCAGATAGTGAACCTTGGCCTAAGAAACCTTCTCTTGCCAACCTGTTCATCCTATCTAAGCCAATATGTCCTAGTCTAGCATGCCACAAATTAGAATCAATACACACAGTATTTTGGCAAACAAAACCATTACTACGATTAGATAAATTATCAATTGTATCCAATACAATAAAACCACTATTAAGAAAACCATAACCATAAACTGTATCACCTGGATACAAAACCAAAGAATTGTTTTCAAATACAACTCTAAAACCATGTCTCATAAACCACTATTGTTTCTGTTCCCACCTCTGTTACTTTGCCTAGACCACTGAGGTTGAGCTCTCTCCTTCTTGCGCTTGAAGCCTGCACCCTTACTAGTGCTTGCTTCAGCAGCAACTACTTCAATTTGAGGGTCATCGGCCAACATCCGATCCTCATCAAGCTCAAGGTGGCAGCTTGATCAAATGTCTTGACCTCATCAACATGAGTCAAGAAGATCTTCATATGCTCCCAAGACTTAGGCAATGACCTGATGACTGCAGAGACTTGCTCCTCATCAGTCTTTTGGTGCCCACATGCGCTCAACTCACTAATTATGTTGGACATGATGGTTATATGCTACCTCATGGTGTGACCCTAGCGCATCTTATAACCATGAAATGTGAGTCTGAGCTGGCGGCCTCTTGTGGTGGAAGTCCCTCCATACTGGAACTTCACAGCCTCCCACAAAGACTTTGCAGTCCTATGCTTCTCTAACCGAAGCATCAGGTCATCCCTCATGGAGCTTAGAATACTAATCCTAGCTACCTAGTCTTTCCTCTTCCAGGCATTGTAAAGCTCAAGGTTCCTGCTATACTGTGTAGTGGTACCTTCCTCAGGTGGGGACATGGTCTAGTTTACGGTTTCCAGCATGTTCTATTCTTCTAGGAGATACTGCACCTTTCAATGCCAAAGGTCATAATACCTCTCATTCAGTTTATCTCCTTTCGCGAAGTTAGCAACAATGCTCTTGGTAGCAGCCATTTATTCTAGAGATATTACATACAAGAATGAGTTCAATTAATCTAGCATAAAACACAACTCATGTAACAGCAAATCATACTAGCATAGTCAACCTATGGGATAAGCATTTAAACCAAAAGAGATGCTAACAAACATTCAATCAAATTCTCATGCAAACCCACATAGACTTATACACTAGTTTCATTCTGTGCAAGAAACATGATTGATAGACCCATAAATAAAAAACAATTTTATTAAAATAAAACATGCAATCATGTTAATGCTATGAGGTGGTTCACACAGAACACTTCTACCTCATTAGCTCCCACTAGGCCCCATTAGGCCCTCAATGCTCAAACATCACATAGATTGTGAGCCATTGATGTCCATTAAATAGAAACACATTCAAAACTGGACAAATTCTCAGGCAGATTCTGAGACGGCTCTCTGTCTGGGAATCTGTCTAACTTTCTGCAACTAGACGGATGACCGTCTCCTAGACGGAAAATCCGTCTGGGTCATTGTGTTCTATCAGACCAATAGATGGACAACCGTCTGGTCCACGCTTACCAAAAAACAGCGTTTATCGGATTTTTTCATGAACGGAATTTTTTTTCAAAAAACGGTAAAACACATTTTTTTCACCCAAAAAATCATCCAAAAATACATGAAAAAAAAAAATCCATCAATAAATATATATATATATATATATATATATATATATATATATATATATATATATATATATATATATATATATATATATATATATATATATATATTCAATTCATGCAAAAAACCATTAGGGAAATTTACAAGGATCCTCCCATTCGGATCCAAACCCAAAACATAAGGGTTTCCAAAAACCCTATCGATTCTCACATGGGTTTCGTATTAAACCCTGGATTCTCCAAAACATAAGGGTTTCCAAAAAACCCGATCAATTTTCAAACTAAACCCTAGATTCCCTGTGGGTTTCCATAAACCCTTGATCCTCCCATTGGATCCATACAATGAAATTAAACAATGGGGAGGAACAAAGAACCATGGGAACCAATGGCTCTGATGCCAATGTTGGTAATACTCCAATTAGTTCAATTCAATTAATTGATGGGGGAAAGATTCCTTACCTGGATTCGCTTTCCTTTTTGTGAAGTATTCGCAGCGGAAGTAAATCAGGATCCACGTTCTCGTTCCACCACCAAATATCTACCGGGATGATTCCACAATCACAAGGAAAGGGAAGTATTTTCACAACCCAAATGCCGTGTGGAAAAAAGATGGAAGAGAGACCTAAGGCAAAGGAAGGAAACCTCCACTAGGTTTCTCCTTCCTGCATTTCTTGGAGAGAGGGAGAGAGATGGGAGCCGCCTCCTTTTCTTTGAAAACTTACGTAATGTAAACTCACTCACTTATGCGGTGGTTACCAAAATATATAACCCTATTTTGTAACCGCCCTAATAGTGAGTTTCAAAATTTGCCCTTGGGCATTTAATTTATTAATTATATTAATAAATTCCAACATCTACAATGTCTTTAGCCCAATCGGGAAGAGGAAGTTGTAATTTGGAGAAGACTTCGAGATGACAATGTCTCTGATGAGGAGCCGTATCGAAGTTCGAATCCCTCCTCAGAATTGATTGGAATACCTCATTCTCACCATCCCGATAAGCCTGATTATTGAAAATGCCCATCAACTTATAGAAAGGCTTACTATCCAAATATTTATGGATGCAAGCCTTCCGGGTTTCAGCAGGGATACAATCAAGATCTGGAGGAACTATTTGATTCCATAGTTCAGCAACTTTCGCTTCGGAATCATTCAGTTCCCCCGAAAGCCTCATGACCCTCAGCTCAAAGCCATAGATGCTCTCCTTAGCAACATCCAGATCCTGGGAAAGATGTTCAATCTCAATATTCCTTACCTTGACCTCCTCCCAAAGTCTTTCTCGAAGTCGCCCAATCTCCCAATCCTTCGCCGAAGACTCTGCCTGAACCCTGGAAAGATCGGGAATGCATCCTACGAGAGTGCACCATTCCAGTGCTCTGTCAAAGTTGTCCATCGCGCGATCAGACCTTCTCAACTTCCAAGAAGGCCTGTAAATCTCTTCGCCAGATTGTGAGGTCCTCTTTGACCCAAAAGAGGTTGTTGCCTAAGAAGGAGAATGTTTTGAAGACACTGCAACAGAAGTAAAAATGTCAGCCAAGTTCAATATCAAAAGAAGTTAACTAGGCAAGAAGATACTTAAATCCTAAGGAACCCAAGAGGGTTAATGGAGTTTGAAACCCTATTTATGAAAATAACAAAAGCAGGCAGAGGAAGAAGGGCTACAGAACTTCAAAAGCAGCAACAACACTTACTTGTTCAACTGGCGAGGAACAGTTCTTCTACAGTTCCCTTCCAGATTCCAATCTCTGAGATAGAGAAGCTTATCAACCTCGTGCGGATGAAAATTCCAAAGTGAAGAAATGAGCAAAGAAGAAGCGAGGGATGGCTTAAATAGATTGAAGGGAAGCATGAAGAGGTTCGCACCCAACAAATCAAGGGTAGAAAATTATGACGATTCGAATGCTACAAGATCAACAGTGGTCAATGAGTGACCTTTCAAATTTCGAAAAAGGGTGTGAACCTATCAAATCCACCCACGTGGAGATTTCGGCGCCAATTACTAAAGCAGCAGACTTGGGAAGTGAGCCGTCAATCAAAGCATTAAGATGAGGCAACATTGGCACTTCCCAACAAGGATTATCCAAGTGAGCCGTTAGGAAAAGCTAAGGTTCGGGATTAAAAACCGCAAGATGACCGAAGCGATACGCCTATGGAACGAGAAAACTCACTCTTCGGGAAAGGGTTCGAGAGCGCGAAGATCTACGAAGAGCAAAAGTTTCCCAAACTCCAATTCTCACCACATTAACGGGGCCAAGCCCCGAATCACTCTAACACCTGAAGGCCGAATTTAGTTTCCTTCATGAGGACCATAGGCAACAGTCAACATAGATGGTTCGGGAGCACATTGGAAGAAGAATTACCCAAGTTTGACAAATTGTGGAATGCAAGCCATCTCAAAATATTCTAAAGCCTATTATCTTTTGAATGAGGGGCTAGGGTATAACTTGGCAACACAACCAATTCAAAAGGCTTCGGCTTTGGTGATCGAACCTTAAGAAGGTGCGTGCCCGAATGAGGACCCCAAAAGCTTCTGAATAATTCGATTAGAACAAGCGTTGTCAGAAGAAAAAAGATTCCATTAAGATCAAAGACCCAAAAGGGGAGGGCCAACAACAACAACAACAAAAATCTACAAATCTGCGAGAGGATCAAGGACTTGGTCAACTACGGCTTCAGAAGTTTGATCTTCGGGAGCTTTCTGCTGGATGTTTGGCTGAGCATTATTTTCCGCCACACCTTCCCGTTTGGGAGACATTGCAGGCTCATCACTTAAATATCCTTCAACGGACGGATTAGCAGGCGGCGGATTGTTCTTCTCCACAACCCAACTCGAGATAGGTTGCGGCAAACCCTCAAAGATCTCTTTGTAGATAAGATCTTTGTCCTCTTTGATCGGGAAATTAGGATTCACTGACAAAATACTTTTCCAGACATCATTGACTCTAGCTTGATAAGATACCACGTTATAGTTGAGCAGATCGTCGAACGGCTGGCTGTTCAGATATTTATGGACACAGGCTTTTTGAACCTCCGGTTTTAGATCTTCGGGACGCTCTGGAGCCACAGCAGCACTTAGTCTTTCTTCCAGCTCTTGCATCTCCCGAATAAGGTCCTCAATTTTGGATTCAGAGGTCGAGACAATTTTTCTCAGCTCTCCTAGCTCCCTATCCATCTCCTCCATCCGGGATTTGGCCACCACAAGTTCCCCAACACAGTCGAGCAGTCTCCTCTTTCAGCTTTGAGACCTCCCCTAGCCTTGTCTCAGCGATATCATCATTGCGTTTAGCCCGAGCGCTCAGCCAACCAATCCTCAAATTTGCTTCCATCTCGCAATGGAAGTTTTCGACAAGAACTCTGCAGCAAATAAGCATTCAAGAACGAGTCAATAAAGTATAGCAAGTTCAACCAAAAGAAAATACGGATATTCGGGACGTACCGACTGTTTGAACTCACCAACTCATTGTCAGACACTGCGTTCAAAGTTTTACCATCGCTCGCCGCCCAAGCATTGACAGCCCAATCAATGGACGCATCTGTGTCCATGAGAATCGGGTCAAGAAGATTTACTTTCCATTTGGGAGCGTAAATGGCCCCCTCAACCTTGCTTCTTTTAGAAGCAGCTTCATCGGTCACCTCCCGTCTCCTCTTGACGAAAGCAACATCATCACGGGTGGACTCCTCGACCTACACCGTCTCTTTTCCTTTGGCAGCATGATTCAGTCTCTGTCACGCCCTCCCAGCCGGTACCCTATCTGGCATACCCGAGAGTGTGATCCACAGCCCGAAGATCAGGTATCGAGTGATCAACCTCCCACATAAACAATAACATAATCATGAACAACCATAACAAGAGTGCGGAAGATAAATCATAGATCCAATAATGAAAGAATGAATCATAAACGAAACGGAATAATAGATATAATCAGAGTGTCAAACAGATAAGTAAAGTGAAGCAAAAATCCCACTTTACATCCAGCGGAAAAGTAGCTCTAAAGAATAAACTAGATAAAAGCTAATCCCAGTAGCAAGTACATTGGGTAACTAAATTATTCTCCACTTTGTAGACGACATCCTTGTAGGTGTAGATCTCATAGATAGCACAAGGACGCTTCCACTCAATGGTCGGACTAAGCATCGTACGGAGCATAACCACCCGTGGGATCTTCAGAGTAATTGTGGTAACCGCAATCACCTTCCTGGAGATATGTCTCTTCGCCTTGCGCTTCCTCATAGGGACCGTCATAGTATTCCGTACCTGCAGGATAGTCTAACAACATTGTACAATAAAGGAATGAGTTTCAAAGAAACTCAGTAAGGCAGTTAAAATCCATAATAACATAAATGGCAGGATTCCAGAACAATCATAAATGCAATATGATATGAGACAAATAATGAATGAATGAATCTAACTCTAAGTATGCTGGTCTCTATTGGCAGACATGCTTTAAGTCATAGCACCGTACTTCTTTAGGAAAGTCCACTCACATCCTCAACCATTTAAGATATCTTGGATTCTCTCACGGATCATTTCACCGGTCTTGAGCAGCCGATTGGTAATGGGTCCTTCATCCCTCGGGACAAACCTTGGCGGGGGTTAAGTCAACACACTCTCTCACAACCATTTGGTATAAGTACTGGCGCATGTCGGGGGTAATACCTAGCCAAATGCAAGTCTTCTACTTGGTTACATCAAGTCGGATCCGAGATACTTCCATTCCTCGTCCCTGACGATCCTTTCCGGTATCCTTCACACTAGAGTCAGCGTATCCTATGGCACCGACCAACTCGGACTACGGACTCATCAACCCTATTGGTTATCCACATATGGTAAACGGGAAGCTCTCACGTCCTCTCACGGGTTGGTTACCGGTCTTAAGCGCCCGTGAGCCCAAGTCTAACCATATGCAACCCTACCAACAAATGGCCCCCACAATGTGATTCCTGTCCTCTCACGGGTTGGTTACCGGTCTTGAGCGCCCACGAATCCCCATTGCTACCACGGGTCGTTCGGTCTCAATACCCCTCCGATTAGGGTCTGACATAACAGGACATCCTAGCCAAACACTACTAGACAATCCTATATATGTCATCCAACAGTTTAGGAAGGTGTCCAGAGGGCATCTCCGGAAATATCCCATAATATTCCCGTAGTAGTCCAAGGACAGAAGTGTCAAAAGGACACCTCTCCTTTCCAAACCATACGTAAGCATACACATGCATCAATTCATATCATCACATATATGGTAACTCCATATATGGAAAGAAATCGATATAACAATCACTTGTATAACATTGGTAAGTAAATCATACATGAATCAATTCAATATGAATAAGTAATGCTACTGTAATCAAAGTTATGCAACAGTAGAATATCATTGTAAGAATCTAATTTAGGAAACATATTAATGATATTCAAATATAGAAACTAGATTCATGCTATCTATGTAATTAAGGAAATAACCATCCTTACCTTTTATAACTCGTAAAGAATCCAAAGAAATCAAGTAAGATCTTGGCAAACTTGAGAAGAAGGTCCTAAACAAGTATATACAACATATTAGGAAAGATCCCTAACAGAATATATACCAAAACATCCGAAATAGACCAATTCTGAGGAGTTGCTGTACTCATTGGTCGAGTGGATTGGTCGAGTGGTCCAGTCGACCAATCAGTCGACCAATGCGAAGATGATAGCTTAGAAAATCAGAGTTTTGAGATATGAAATCCGAATTTGGTGGTTCAAAAGGGTACTAATCAAGGGGTAGACTACATCAGTAGTATTCTAACATATAGGGGACCTCAAAACACTAATCAAATCAAGGTATCAAGATCCAAATTAGGAAACAAAAAGTTACCATAAATAAATCAAACATGGATCTTGATGAATTTTGAAATAGAAAACAAAGACAAGAACTATAGGAGGATGGATCATTGCTTTTGGTAATGAAAACATGAAAACATGCATAGGTCTTCATGGAATAAGGCTTAGAAGCATAAATCTAAATAAGGAAATAAAACCTACCATATATGTACTATCATGCATCATGAAGAACACATAGCAAGGTAGAAGAGAACAACTAGAATTCTATGGATTATGGATCATAGAAAGAAAACACAACCATTAACCACTAACATGATCAATGAAAGAAGATCCAAAGAGATCAGAATTCAGATTAGGAAATTAACAGAGATTAAATCATGGTTTGATCATGAATCCTTCAAAAGCTTGCAATGATCATGGTTAAGATCATTGTTCTAGCCTTAAATCCTTAGGATGATCATGAGAACATGTTCGAGAGATGTTTGCAACAGAGGATGCAGCATCTCTTCTACTGTCTCAACTCAAAAAGGAAAGAAAAACAAAGATGGAGGAGAAGAAGAGAGAGTAGACATACCTTTTGATGCAAAAAGAAGAGTTCCGACGAAGATCCGCTAAGAAAACTCCAAGGATGCAAGAGAGATGACTTGCAGAGGTCTTTGGTTCGTTCCAGAGGGTTTGGAGGCAGCAAATACGAAGTGGACTCGAGGTTAGACTTAAATAGAGCAAGAATCAACCTAATTGCCAAAGACAAGACCCATTGGTTGAGTGGATTGGTCGATTGGCCCAGCTCGACCAATGCATGCAAGAAGGCCAAAACAGGGAATTGAAGGCCCAGATCAAATCCAAACCTAAAGGGGTTTTGTACACAAGTCAAGTGACTTACCTAGTAGGTAGAAATGCCTTCAAACCAAGATAGAGAGCACTCCAAGTCCATCAACTAATTAGATCTTCATCAGGATTCTGTTTCCATAAATAGAACCTCATCATCAACCTTCATGGAATCAAAGCCAGACACCAAGTCCTCTACTGGGATGGCCCAAAGCTGACTTCTTACTTTACTTCGGGTCATCGGACCTACAAATAACAAGGTTTCCGGGTCAAGGTTAGGGCTGGGTTTCACAGTCTCGTCCTCAGAAGCCCCTTCGGAGAAGGAGTTACCCCCTTAGGGGCAACAGCAGATGAAGCCCCCTTCAAGGAAGGAGCACTCTTGGGAGAGCCCCTATTTTTTCCCTTTCAGGGAACTCTCTCCTTAGTAGTGGAAAAACTCTATTGAGACAGTGATCTGACGGCATTACGATTAAATTTGGGAGGCACTACAAGATCAATGGAAGATAAGGATTATTATAAGTGCAATAAGGAAATAGGCAACAAAGAAAATTAAAGCTTTGGGCACTCACCATGGCTCAGGCCCCAATAGTAGAGAATTGCTTTGTATTCCATGGCATACCCATGGATTTTCGTATGCCAGGAGATGGTTTTGATGGCCCGAACCACTTCTTTTTCACAGTCGGAAAGAAAAGAAGGATGATTTATCTAAGTGAAAGAGTCTGGAGTGCTCCATCCCATCAGGAATTTCATATTGGATTTGGGAGCCCTACAAAAAACAAACTTTTCCCGCCAACCTTTATTATTGGAAGAATAGGTACCTTCAGCGATTCCCCCTTGCCATTTTAAGTCGGTCTTCGGGCACTTGGAAAAGAATACCCACCCGGGAGGATTCGACTTACTTAGGGTATAGAAATGACAAAAAATGCCTAAGGAGGCGGTTAACCCGAGTTCGTGGTAGAGCCCCAGGTAACCAATGATATGCCTCCATTTGTTCGGGAGGAGCATACCAGGACAAATATTGTCACATCCACCCAGCCGGTACCCCATTTGGAATACCCGGGATGTGATCTACAGTCCAAGGATCAATGATCTGAGGTCCATGCCTTCCACATACACGGTAACACAATCATGAACAGTAATAATCAATGGTAAAAACAGCTAATACTAAGTATCATGAATAAGATAAGATTAACTAAATCAGAGTGCGGAATATAGATAATAATAGAGTGTGATCAAAATCATAAAGGGTGAGAAGGTGTGGTAGCCACCCTCTCAGAGCAGCGGAAAAGAAGTAAATCAAGTTAGTTACATACCCAAGTGTCACCAGAGTAATTCAAAAATAAGTTAATTACAAGATCCAAGGTTCCACAAATACACCAAGGGAATGGGGCACTATGCTAGGGTTTCTTCTATACCAATGGTAGTCTCCTCAACAGTACGGATGAAGTAAACCCAACGCTGCCGCTCCCGCTCAACTGTGGGGCCAACCCTGGTGCGGATAGTAATCCTCCTCGGCTCCAATATACGGATCCTCACCGACGCCACTACCCGGAGGGTAGTATGTGGAATCATAGTCCGCCTCATAGGAGGTGCCATCGTAATCTTCGGTACCTGGAATGTAATCTAAAACATTTGCACAAAAAGGAATGAGTTCGAAGAACTTAGCAAGGAAGTTATTCCATAATTAGAAATCATACACATTCAGAACATATAATAATGCAATGCGATATGGAACATATGATGCAGATATGAGCCTAACTCTATGAATGCTGGTCTCTAGGGTAGACATGCTTTAAGTCATAGCACTGTACTTCTCTGGGTCGTCAGTCACTCTCCCATTTCCATATCTTGGGAATGCCCAGGGAAGATCGTTAAGTCATCAAAAAGCCGTGGTAAGGGGATCGGTCACCACTCTCTCACATCACCATTTGGTCAAGTACTGGCGCATGTCACAGTAAAGCCTAGCCCAATGCAAGTCATCTACTCAGTCGGTCAAGTCAGATTCAGATACGTCCATTCCTCGCCCCTGGCGATCCTTTCCGGTATGCTTCACACTAGAGTCAGCGAAATCCCGGATTTCGGACTCATCAACCCTATTGGTCATCCACATATAGTAAACGGGAAGCTCTCACGTCCTCTCACGGATTGGTTACCGGTCTTGAGCACCCATGAACCCAAGTCTATCCATATGCAACTCTACCAATAAATGGCCCCTTTCAGGTATCCGTAGCATGGTTTATGTCCCCTACCGGATTGGCTACCGGCCTAGAGCGCCCATCCAACCATACACTACCACGGGTTGTTCGGTCTCAATGCCCTTCCGATTCGGGTCTGACACGACAAGGATGAACCTAGCCACACAACTAGACAATCCTATGTATGTCATCCAATAACTCGGGAGAGTGTCGATAGGCACCATCGGAGAACATCCCATATTATTCCCTCCGATGCCCAAGGACAGAAGTGTCAGTAGGAAACTCCCCAAATCCCAAGTCATACGTAAGCAATTACACATCCAATCTCATCATTTCTCATGCATCCAATGCATATTCATAATAGTAATCAAATCATGATATTGAAACGAATCATTATAATCATAAGCAAATCAAAATGATAAAGTAACACAACAAGAGTATAAAGATTTAAATGCTACTGTTCTAACACATATGTAACAGTCTCATAATGATTTAAGGAAATTTAGGGATTTCATTCTTTAAATAAAGCACAGTTCAATATTTGATGACTTATATGTTTATGGATATAACCATCCTTACCTTGGATGAATTGATGATGAATTGAGAATACCAAGAATAGTCCAATAGAATTGTTAAGGCCCTAAACAAACATCAATAATAAGTTAGAAAAGAAGTCGGGAAGATCGGATGTCATTTGGGTCAAAACTAACCAAGGTTGCTGTCAGCAACTTTGGTCGATGGTATCGACCAAAATTGTCTTTGGGGCAGAATAGTGGATTTTGGGGATTTTGGTCCGAAATGAGTCTTCCGGTGTTCGGATCAATCTAAAACTTGGAGGCATACTGAACAATAGTAGTAGGACACTATAAATCAAGGAATTAACCCAATCCAATGGTCTAATTAAAAAGCCCCAATTTGAGCTATCAAGTTCAAGTGATAAACATCATGGCATGAGTTGGAATTGATTGCATTGATGAGGAATAGCATGCAATAGTTAGATGAACTAATAGAAATTCGATTGGAATCATATGGCAATGTTAAACATGAACATAATACACTCTATAGCTCAGTTTGATATCAAATGGCATGATGTTAATAGGTAAATCATGGAATACATATGCTAGGCATGAGATAGAAGCATAGCATCAATGAATAGCTAAGGAAATCATGGATTGAACATGAGTAGACACTTGGAGTGGTGGTTGCAAGGTTGCAGCACCATTCCAAATGTCCCATCAGCAACGTGACAATAGAAAAGAGTAGAAAATGGTAGGGTAGAGAGTGGAATGAGGAGTCATACCTTAGTGTGGAAGATGAAGACAAGAATCAATGATAAACTAAGTGTCTTTGATGAGATACCCTTCACACTAACCAAGGAGCTGCTTTGGGAAGCTCTCCCCACGTTCCCAGGTGAGAAAATGATTGCAAAAGGCTCAAGGCTCGAGTCATATTAAATAGAAAAGGAATATTCCATGGAATCATTAACTTGGCAGACTAGGATATTTTGGTCGATGGTCCTTGGTCGATGGTATCGACCAAAATATTTTCAGCAGAAAACTCAGGTTTAGAACAGCAACTTCAAGTAGGGATTTGAAAAGCTATACAAGGTCAAATTGAGTGAGGTTTTCTTCCACAATTCAATCAAGAAGTCTAGTTTCGGGGAATACCTTTGGATTGTGCATAGGAGGTCATTTGGTACATCAACCATATTAATCTTCTCCGATGCGCAGACTTTCCTTAAACACTGACAATGCATTTCAGCAAGGGGTATCATTGTCATTGTCCATGGGCTCGGTCTCCGAATCATGATCATCAATCAGAATGGTCCATAAATCTCTTCTTCCACCGCTTCGGGTCTTCGGACCTGAATACAACAGTGGATCCGGGTCAGGGTCAAGGTTAGAATAGGGCTGGATATTACAAATATCCCAATGGTCAAGAATTTCGGCGATAATAGGAGAGTAGAAAGGAAGTCAAACCCCACTCTTGAAGGAATCGAGGTAAATGGAAAACTCCCTTAGAGGATTGGAGTTCACCCTCTCATCCGAATCCGAGGCACGAAGAACACAAGAATGCGGAATTGAATAATCAGTATAAAGACCCTTGAGGTCTCTTGGACGAACCTCAGAAACATAGTCTGAGGGGCTAGTGGAAGGTCTTTTTGATGGTCAGGAACTCTCCGCCATTGTTTTCTTTGGAGCTTTCCTCTTCTTTGAGGGAGTCCTTTGGATTTGGGGGCATTGCCAGATGGATCTCTAGGGCTAGCAAGGGCAAGTTGTAACCAGTGTTCGGTCACCCTATGGTCCCGATCACCGAAAAGTTCAACAGAAGCCGTAGGGGTTCTCGGTTTGGCAGATTCCTCACCCTCAATCATACGATCAATGGAATCATCCTTCGAAGTCTTACCACTACCCATTTTCTGAGAGAAAGTAATGGACAAAGGGGGTTTGGAGTGGAAAATGAAAAAGACTGGCAGAGGCAGAGTAGATTGTTCGAAGGCAAAAGAGAGAACAAAAAAGATGTAACAAAAGTAAGGAGAGAAAACTTACTTATGATCTCGGGAAAACTAGAAGAACGAAGCTTGAATTGCACAGGCCGAAACTGGAAACTTGTAAGAGCACAAGCTAAAGAACTTGAATGCAAAAGTGCTTTCTGAAGTAGGAGAGCAAAGAAGTGAAAAGAGGAAATGAGGCAAGAAGAGGCTTTTATAGATTTAAAATTCAAATGAACACACTGGATTGAATTTGATTAACGGGCGAGATGGTGCATCGGTTCAAGTAGAATGAACAAATGACTCAGATGAAAGATCATCAACGGTCCATAATCAAAGACGGTTTGAAAATCTTAGCCATGATGATAAAAGCCTGAGACACGACAGTTCGAACGACAAGACGCAATGTCCGCACCTCCTCGATTGCCACGTGGTGCACTATCCACAAGGAGCGAGGCGTTAGAACGGCCCGATGGCACCTTGCAGGAAATAGATGTCAGGAGCATTAAATGCGAAGATATCTTTACATGAAAAGACTTCTCGTCCTCACTCATGTTCGGTAAACAAGGCAAAACCAGACCAAGCATTCCAGGACGTTGCCCAAACGCTCATCTACGAGGCAAATAATACGAGGAAAATTGCACTGAACCTACTGGTTGGATCACGATCAGGACCCACTTTAACCTAATCGAAACGATCGAGTGGGCGCCGCATTCTAGCTATCCGTCATGAATGGCCTCCTGAATCTTGTGGTAGATGGAGCTAACTTGTAGGAAGCACCTACCGTCAAGGCGGAGAGGGAACCGTGCGCAGATTGGTAACTACCTACACCCCCGAATATCTAGGGCAAAACCCTATGGTCGGATGGTCCTCTAAAGAGATCGAGAATCAACTCAATGGTCGAGAATTGGAGATAAAATCTATATAAACAGATGATCTACTCACCCCAGAGGTATCTGAATCGTTTCCCTACAATTCGTATTCATTTTAGACTTTGCATTTAGCCAAAGCATTGTGATCAATTTAGCAACTGACTTAAGCTTCAGAGGTGGCCTCCCAATCCCAGCGGTCGGGCCACGTCTAACCTTGTTTTGCAAATTATCTTCACAGATCCGGAGGCTTAACATTTTCTGGACGCATCAGAGATAGATATAAGAATTTCATAATTATAGTTTTGTTTTAGGAAAGAAGAAATGAAGTTACTTTGGAGTTAAATAGGATCATTATTAAAGGCGATATTAATCTGATGATTATGAAGATTCCCGCATGGCCTATGTTCTTTTTTAGAAAGAATAAAGGAGATTATATTATATTATACTCTATAGAGAAATTAATAATTTATATTTTGAAAAATCGACTTTTGTCTCAGTGATAACCAGTCACTACTTTCTACTCAACAACTCAATAAGAGATGGAGGTTCCCGAAGTTGACAAGGAGAATGGAACCGTACGTAGATCTATCCATTGGAGTTTACCCACGCCAGAGATGAAGAAGGTTCATTATTCATCTACTAAATGATGTCCATCGATTCCTGGGGATTTGCAGCTCAAGAAATGGATTGAGAAGCATGGCCAATGCAACCGGCATCTTGTTCCTTCTAGAGGATTTGTAGCTCACATTGAAGATAGACGAAGGAACAAATCTTTAGCCAATATTATAAAACTTAATTTTACTATGTAATTATTAGATTAGTGCTTCATTCAAAACTCTGCTATGACAACTTGTCTACTTGAGAAGACGGAGTTTGAGTTGCAATAGTTGCTTATCCATGTGCAAGTCTATGTTGTATTTTCAAAAGAAATTTCACATTCAATGCTCTGTTTACAACAGAATAATGCTAAGAGAATTTTGCAAATTCAAAATTATGCAAATTGAACTCAAATTGCTAAGAGCCCATGGGTTATGGTTCTTTGACTTGGTCTCTCGTCCCCTACCCCCTAAACTCTACATCTCTTGGTGCACGAGTTTGTCTATGTGCTTGAAGAATACTTTTGATGTTATTCCTTTAGTAAATACATCTGCAATTTATCCTTTGATTGAATAAAGTGTATTTTTAAGGTGTTGTTTTGGACAAGGTCTCGCACAAATGATAGTTTACTTCTATATATTTTTTCCAAACATGTAGCACTGGATTTGTAGCCATTTGTGTTGTACATAAATTACCGCAATAAATCTATATTTTTCGTGGAAGTTGTACTTGCAATTCATGCAAAATATAAGCAAGCCATAGTAACTTAGATGTTGTAACTGGAAGGGATTTATACCCAGCTTCCATACTTGATATCTTGGAAGACCATGAAAGTAATTAACTTGTTACCGGGAAAAGTGTAGAATCCACTAGTTGACACACTTGTAGGATCCACTAGTAAATTGATATCTTGGAAGACCATGTAGAATCCTCGTGCCCAATCTGCATCAATGTAGGAATCATCAAATTAAGGTTGGCTATAAAGAACACTAGTGCCAATTGTATGCCTGACATAAAGTAATATATGCTTTGCTGCTTGTAAATGTTCTTTTGTGGACATTGCGAATTGACACGCTTGTTTTAATACGTAGGAGATATCTAATTCAATGATTGTCATCTATTGTAAGGCTCTCTCCAATTGCCAATTGATGCGCTTGGTATTGTGCATCACTTCAAAGTTGCCATACCTTTATATTTTAGTAGATCTAGGGAGTATTTACTTTGGGTAAGTAAAATACCACTTGAATTTCAAGTAGCCTCAATATCTAAGTAGAAATGCAATTGCCCCCAAATCTTGCACTACAAATTCTTTGCATTGGCTTTGAGTCTCCTTCGAATTGCAGCTTCATTGGTACTTGTTAGTATTGTATCATCTACATATAATAGTAATACTGTCATTTTACCTTGGGTTTTGCATGTAAACATGGAAGTATAGGCCATGCTTTGCTTGTGGCTTTCTCCTTTTAGATATGTTTTGAACCTGTGAACCAAGCCTGTGGTGTTTGTTTGAAACCATAAATTGCCTTTTGTAGATGTCAAACATGAGTTGGTTTAGATTTGGAGATAACCCCCTTTGGTTAGTTCCATATAAACATCTTTGGATAAGATGCCATTTAAGAAGAAATTTTTTACAACAAGGTTGATGCACTGGCCATGGTTTTGAGAATGCAATAGTTAACACTGTTCGAATGGTGGTTGGCCATGGTTTGAGAATCCAATAGTTAACACTGTTCAAATGATGGTTGGCTTTATAGCTAGACTGAATGTTTCATGAAAGTTCACTCCTTGTTGATTGAATCCCATGGCAACTAATCATGCCTTATATCTCTCCACGAAACTGATTTATTATCTCGATCTTGTATGCCCATTTACATCCTACAATGTTCATATCCTTGCGGTAAGGCACCAAATTTCAAGAATTTTTATCTATAAGGGCTTTGTATTCTTGTTGCATTGCATTTATCCTCTTTCAGTCTTTTGAGGCTAATCTATAAGTTTTGGACTCAATTAGGATGTTAGAAATGGTGGTAAGAAAAGTTTTGTGGTATTGGGTGTCTAATTGTGAGTAGGGATAAAGGAGTTTTTGATGAACAACGGATATGCTAGGACCAACTCTTGATGTGTTGTTTCATTGGATCCTTACTGAATCTATACCTGCTCCCATCATTTATTGATTCACTACTCACGATGATTGGGTGCAGCTTGAACAACTCTATTTCACATCTTGCACAGCCAAAACGAAGCAACTTCGGCTTCACTTGCAACAAATTAAGCGTGGTAACAATTCTTATAAAATCCCCTAAATCCTTTTCTGATAACCCATCATTTCAAGTCCGCGAACCCAGAGTGCTAGTAAAAGGCAAGTTTAGACCATCCAAGTTGAGACTAGAAGTTCGAAAATCGAACCGATTGACTTTGATGAACTAGAAAAATACCCGATCACCCTAATTGATTTCAAGAGGAGAGAAAAAGTTCGGAAGGCATAACGAAAGATTTTAGCATGCACAAAAACCTATGCTAGGGGACTCCAATGCCAAGGTAGAGTATACCATTGATTTATAAATGTTTAGAGGAACCTACCCTCTGAAGCCCTAAGAAAATGACATTCGCATGTGAATGATATATGGACGGTTTATAGGGGCAGGTGATCAGTTTGACTAACCGCCCCTACCCAGAAAAGGGGCGTTTCGGGTTTTTTTCAAATTTCAAAACCCTATTTTTTTTTGTTTTCCAACCTGATAAATGAATTGTAATGCTTTTTAAAGGCTGAGAACTTGGGAGAGAAGAAGAGCTTGGAGTTGGAAGGAATCCTTGCACGTGAAGTGGTGCCGAAGCGATGATTATAGTGATAATCCCGTGTTGAGGTAAGAAGACCTAGAAACCCCTATTTTCTACCACTCTTTCATGGCATTTGGTTGTTTGCAATAATGATGGGAATGGTGGAAGTTAGTATCAATTGAATGCTTATTCTTGTTCCCCATTGTGTTTCTCAATCTCTTTGAGTGTTGGTTGGTTTAATTCTACCCATTTAGGACAGATCGACTCTCTCTGAAATGCCTGTGGGTGACACTAACAAATGGGGGATTTTTGATTTGGGACTAGTTGGGATGATTTGAAGGTGTTTTTGGGACAATACTATTGTCCCATTGAAGTCCCAAAAATCCCCAATTGCTTTGATTTTGGAATGAGCTTGAAATAGGGCTTTTTGGTCGAAATCAGGGGGCGGTTGACCAACCTTGGTGAGCTTGACTTGCCGCCCCCTATTTGGGAGCGCAAGTTGGGTTCTTTTGATGCCTAGTTTGATTTCCGACTTAACCCTAATTTAATCTTTATGTTTTCTAGGGTTCTTTTAACTTGTTAGTATCCTTGATTGTGGATTTCTTGGACTCTTTGAGTCTATTTTGTCATTGATAGGTGAGGAATACATTATCATGTATTGTGCATTTCACTTGATTCTATTTCTTATCATTAGAAATGTCGAATATCTTCTTATGAATTGCGTGAGACTTTGCACAAATAAAAGGTAATTTGATATCTATGTTTATATTACTATTTAATTCATTTAAATGATGATTGTGAATACGACGTGATTGGAAATTTGGTGGTAAAGTAGTACCTATATATACGTATATACCAATTTGGGGTTGTGAGTTATTGCCCTTGGTGCCTATGCATCCACTTAGATTCACTAGGTGTATGGTTAGTAGGTGTCTAAATGTATTGGGTGATAAAATTTTATGAGTACAACTACCCTTTCAGCAAGTGTATTGAAGACTGAGTGGTCCATGATGGCAGTGGTAGGGTTGCATATGTTAGGGTTGGGCTTATAAGGCATCCAAAAGACGGCTTGAGTGTCATGAATAGACATGGGAGGCACCCGCCCCAGCATATGTGGATGACCATAAAGTTAAGGAACAGTAGTCCAAAAGATGACTTGAGTGCCGTGATGAATAACATTCCTAGGTGGAGAAAGATATTGGACTAAAAGGGCACTAAGCGTGAGGGAATGTATCCAAACCATATGAAGCACAAGACTTAGTTGACCTTGCATTTAGGCTAGAAGTATCTTTGACACATGCCAGTTCTCAAACCAAATGGTGTTGGTGAGAGAGTGGTGGCCTAATCCCCAACCATAGTGTGATGTGACCTAAACCCATTACCGTGAGTTCCCAAAAAAATGGCTCGAGTGTTTGTGAGGGAGAGTGATGAGATTGCCCAAAGGAGGCTAGTGTTGTAACTTAATGTGTATTTGCTATAGAGACTACATTTGTTAAAATCTAGGAACATAATTTCATATCCATTCATTGTCTCATCATATATTTATTTTTTGTTTATCGATGTGTATGACTGATGCTCGATGTATGATTATGTTGACCTCACTAAAATCGGTGGAACTCATTCCTCTCTATATATTTTCTCTTAGATTCTATTCCAAATTATGAGGACCCCATATACTTAGAGAGTTCACCATCGGCAGAGTCCTATGACAGACTGTCGGGAGAGGACATCAAGGTACATGGGGAGTTGTGTCCCTACACGAACTGTGACTATGGAGTCCAACCATTTTGAGGCTTTGGAGATATCATTTGAGAAAATAGTTGTGTTGAGAAAGTCGATTGTGGTAGAATGGCTTATTGATCAATGTGACCTCAAGCCCTTTATTTATAATAAAGCAGAAAGAACACTATTACATAAATACCCTTACTTAGGTAACAAGAAATAGAAATTTACGTGAACACAAACTCTAATTTAACTCCTAGTAGAATCCAACACTCCCCCTCAAGTTGAGGCATAGATATTAGTCATGTCCAACTTGCCTATAATAGGAAGGAAATCTCTTTCTTTCAAACCCTTAGTGAAAATATCTGCCACTTGGTCTCCAGACCTCACAAAAGGCATGCAGATAAACCTTTGTTCCAACTTTCCTTTAACAAAAAATCTGTCAATTTCAATGTGCTTAGTTCGATCATGTTGCACCGGATTATTAGCAATACTAATAGCAATCTTTTTGTCACAATATAACATCATAGGGTTTGGAACTTGGACTCCAATGTCTTGCAGCAATCCTTTCAACCATAGGAGCTCACAAACTCCACGAACCATAGCTTTATATTCAGCTTCGGTACTGGATAAAGCTACCACATTCTATTTCTTACTTCTCCAAGTAACTAGATTACCTCCGACAAAGGTACAAAGAACCTGAAATTGACTTCTTGTCTGAAGATCCAGCCCAGTCTACATCAGAGTGTGCTTCTACTCTTAGATTATCAGTGGGTGACAAAAGTATTCCTTTTCCAGGAGTTCCCTTCAAATACTGTAGTATTCTAGTAACAGCCTTCATATGAGCTAAATATGGATCATGCATTAATGGGCTCACTATCCCCATGGCATAAGCGATGTCTGGCCTGGTGTGGGACAAGTAAATAAGCTTCCCTACCAGCCTTTGTTATCCACCTTTGTCCACTGGTTCTCCCTCTTTTTCTTTAAGTTTAGCTTTAGCTTCAACAGGGGTATCAACTACTTTACACCCCAACATTCCCACTTCTGATAATAAATCTAGGACATACTTTCTTTGGGATAGGAATATATTCTTCTTTGATCGAGCCACCTCAATCCCTAAGAAGTAAGTAACTTTCCTAGATCTTTAATCTTAAACTCTCTGCCAAGAAAGTCCTTCAACCTTTGAATTTCTTCACCATCATCCCCTATGATGACAATATTGTCTACATAAACAATGAGAAATGTGATGTTAGTACCTGACTTCTTAACAAATAGTGTATGATCAGCATTGCATTGCTTGTACCCAATAGAAGTCATTGCCTTTAGGAGGCATCCAAACTAGCATCTAGGAGACTATTTTAACCCATAAATTGACCTCTTCAACAAACAAACTTTCCCTGCAATATTGTTGTGAAACCCAGCCCTATCCTAACCCTGAGCCGACTTGGATCCTTGATGTTTGTAGGTCCGAAGACCCAAAGTGGTGGAAGAAGAGACTTGTGGGCCCTCGTAGTTGAAGATTTGGTGTATTACTCAGAGCCTATGGATATTGACAATGATGCCCCTTACTTGGATATATTGTCAGTGTTCAGTGAGAAACTGCACCTAGAAGAGGGGAAGCGTAGTTGAAGTACTTGATGCACTTCCAATCTTATTTCGAAGGTATTTCTCTAATCTAGACTTGTTGATTGACTTGTAGGAGAAAACCCAACTCAATTTGGATCAGTCTGGCCTTCCATTTCCCTATCTGAAGTTACTGTCATGGCTTGGTCGACTACTTACCAGCAGATTATTAAATACCAAAATCACAAATTTCTTGATTATTTTAAGCCTACTTATTGGGACCTCGTGAATAGAACCCTACCCCAATCATTTGGACTTCAGAGAATGAGAAGTGAGCTTCCCAAAGCTATTTCTTGAAGTTGGTGAAGATTCTTGGTCTCAATCATTTCCATTGCTTCCTCAAGGTATGATTTCTCTCTCTCTCGTCCTCTATTCTACTCATTCCTCTACTCTTTCTTGCTATTGAGACCATAACTAAAGTGTTGTAACCTTGCAAACACTTAGTCATGTGTTTCCCCTTTTATCTCCATTAGATTTCTTTCATTCTTGCTATGCTATACTACCATTTTGATTATTAGCATTGCATTTCCATGATTCCTTTCATTCCAACTTGTCTTATTGATCTAAACTGATGTGTAGATGTATGCTAGGTATGATTTATTCTAGGTTTATGATTCTAATCTAGTTCTTATCACTTCCTTAGCTAATTCCCCATCATTCCTTGCCATTGCAACAAATTCCAATTCAATTCTTGATGTTTAGCATATAGAACATAGGGTTTTAATTTGGGTTTTCCTAATTGGACCATTATATCATTTTAATACTTGTTGTATAGTGTCCTTATACTATTACAATCATTCCCTCCAAGTTTCGGATCGATCCGAGCCCCAGAAGATTGGTTTCAGACCAAAATCACTATGTTGTCCGTTACTGTTCATCTTGGTCGACTGAGTCAGTCAACCAGCCAGTCAACCAGTTGAGAACAGCAACTCTATCTTAGCTCGATTTGCTCCGTTTGATCTCCGATTTGATTGTTTCCTTCTCTAATGTTGTGAGATCCCACCTATTCCTAACCTTGCTATTGTACCAAATGCATACATACCATATGCATTGTTCGATTTATTCTCTCTTTATTTAATTGCCTAGTTTCCTTTGGTAGAAGTTTACCCCAAAGCTGATCTATTCTCTCCACGATTTCTTCTTGCTCCTTACATTCCCTTTGATAGGAGGATGATCTTAAATCATTCCCATGATTGATCCTTCTATCCCTGCTATTCTAGAGTGGATCTCCATACACTCTATAACCTTGTGAATTTTGCACATGATGATTTCGAAGAGAAATCAAGTGTGATCTTCATGATTTGTTATTCCTTCTAATTGTTTCAAGACTTCAAGCTTTTCATCTCCTATTCTTCAATCAAAGATTTGTAATCTCTCTTGTGTTGTATTGATCTACTCTTGCTATGATTTATTCTTTGAGATTGAGATTATGAAGATGATGTTGCATCCTTACAACATATTTGTCACATCCTCCCAGCCGGTACCCTATCTGGCATACCCGAGAGTGTGATCCACAGCCCGAAGATCAGGTATCGAGTAATCAACCTCCCACATAAACAATAACATAATCATGAACAATCATAATAAAAGTGCGGAAGATAAACCATAGATCCAATAAGGAAAGAATGAATCATAAATAAATCAGAATACTAGATATAATCTGAGTGTCAGACAGATAAGTAAAGTGAGGCAAAAATCCCACTCTACAACCAGCGGAAAAGTAGCTCTAAAAGATAATAAACTAGACAAAATCTAATCCCAGTAGCAAGTACAATGGGTAACTAAATTGTTCTCCACCTTATAGACAACATCCTTATAAGTGTAAATCTCATAAATGGCACAAGGACGCTTCCACTCAATGGTCGGACTAAGCATTGTACGGAGCATAACCACTCGCGGGATCTTCAGTGTAATTGTGGTAACCGCAATCACCTTCCCCGGAGATATGCCTCTTCGCCTTGCGCTTCTTCATAGGAACCGTCATAGTATTCAGGACTGTAGGATAGTCTAACAAACATTGTACAATAAAGGAATGAGTTTCAAAGAAACTCGGTAAGGCGATTAAATCCATAATATCATAAATGGCAAGATTTCGAACAAACATAAATGCAATATGATATGAGACAAGCAATGAATGAATGAATCTAACTCTATGTATGCTGGTCTCTATTGGCAGACATGCTTTAAGTCATAGCACCGTACTTCTTTAGGAAGGTCTCAATCACTCATCATCAGTTGGTAATGGGTCCGGCATCCCTCGGGACATTCCATGGCTGGGGGTTAAGTCACCACTCTCTCACATCACCATTGGTCTAAGTACCGGCGCATGTCAGGGTAAAACCTAGCCAAATGCAAGTCTTCTACTTAGTTACATCAAGTCAAATCCAGATACGTCCATTCCTCGTCCCTGACGATCCTTTCCGGTATCCTTCACACTAGAGTCCTCATAGTCCCTGACTATGGACTCATCAACCCTATTGATCATCCACATATGGTAAACGGGAAGCTCTCACGTCCTCTCACGGGTTGGTTACCGGTCTTAAGCGCCCGTGAGCCCAAGTCTAACCATATGCAACCCTACCAATAAATGGCCCCCACAATGTGATTCCTGTCCTCTCACAGAGTTGGTTACCGGTCTTGAGCGCCCATGAATCCCCATTGCTACCACGGGTCGTTCGGTCTCAATACCCCTCCGATTAGGGTCTGACATAACGGGACATCCTAGCCAAACACTACTAGACAGTCCTAGATATGTCATCCAACAGTTTAGGAAGGTGTCCAGAGGGGCATCTCCGGAAACATCCCATAATATTCCCGTAGTAGTCCAAGGACAGAAGTGTCAAAAGGGCACCTCTCCTTTCCAAACCATACTTAAGCATACACAAGCATCAATTCATATCATCACATATATGGTAACTTCATATATGGAAAGAAATCAATAATTACAATCACTTGTATATAATTGGTAAGTAAATCATACATGAATCAATTTAAGCAATGCTACCGTAATCAAGGTTATGCAACAGTAGTATATCATTGTAAGAATCTAATTTAGGAAACATATCAATGATATTCAAATATAGAAACTAGATTCATGCTATCTATGTAATTAAGGAAATAACCATCCTTACCTTTTATAACTCGCAAAGGAATCCTAAGAAATCAAGTAAGATCTTGGCAAACTTGAGAAGAAGGTCCTAAACAAGTGTATACAACATATTAGGAAAGATCCCTAACAGAAAAGATACCAAAACATCCAACACAGACCAATTCTGGAGTTGTTGTACTCATTGGTCGAGTGGATTGGTCGACTTGGTTCAATCGACCAATCAGTCGACCAATGCGACGATAAGCCTAAAAAAACACAGTGTTTAAGATAGGAAATCCGAATTTGGTGGTTCAAAAGGGTACTAATCAAGGGGTAAACTACATCAGCAGTATTCTAACATATAGGGGACCTCAAAACATTAATCCAAACAAGACATCAAGATCCAAATTAGGAAACAAAAAGTTACCATAATTAGATCAACCATGGATCTTGATGAATTCGAAATAGAAATCAAAGACAAGAACAATAGGAGGATGGATCATTGCTTCGGGTAAAGGTATCATGAAAACATACTTAGATCTTCAAGGAAATAGGCTTAAAAGCATAAATCTAAATAAAGAAACAAAACCTACCATATATGTAACTACCATGATTCATGAAGAACACATAGTATGGTAGAAGAGAACAACTAGAGATTGATAGATCATGGATCATGAAAAGAAAACACAGCAATTAACTACTAACATGATCAATATAGAAGATCCAAGGAGATCAGAATTCAAATCAGAAGTTTAACAAGATTAGATCATGGTTTGATCATGATTCCTTCAAAAGCTTGCAATGATCATGGTTAAGATCATTGTTCTAGCCTCTAATCCTTAGGATGATCATGAGAGACAAGTCCAGGAGATGTTTGTAACAGAGAATGCAGCATCTCCTCTACTGTCTCAAATCAAAAAGGAAAGAAAATAAGAGATAGAGGAGAAGAAGAGAGTGTAGACATACCTTTTGATGCAAAAGGAAGAGTTTCGACGAAGATCCGTCAAGAAAATCACCAAGGATGCAAGGGAGATGACTTGTAGAGGTCTTTGGTTCGTTCCAAAGAGTTTGGAGGCAGCAAATACGAAGTGGACTCTAGATTGGACTTAAATAGAGCAAGAAAAACCTAATTGCCAAAGACAGCACTCATTGGTCGAGTGGATTGGTCGACTGGTCCAGTCGACCAATGCTGACAACAAATCCAAAACAGGGAATTGAAGGCCCAGATCAAATCCAATCCTAAAGGGGTTTTGCACACATGTCAAATGACTTACCTAATAGGTAGAAATGCCTTCAAACCAAGATAGAGAGCACTTCAAGTCCATCAACTAATCCGATCTTCATCAAGATTCAATTTCCATAAATAGAACTTCAACATCAACTTTCATGGATTCAAAGCCAGACACCAAGTCCTCCACTGGGATGGCCCAAAGCTGACTTCTTACTTTACTTCGGGTCATCGGACCTACAAATAACAAGGTTTCCGGGTCAAGGTTAGGCTGGGTTTTACAATATTGATCCTTGCAATCATCTCTTCTACAATCTCCTTTCATTCTTAAAGCTTTATGATCTTCATATGAATCTTCGCCATGATCCTTGTAAAATCTTCATGAAGCCATGATCATACTTTCGATTTGATTTCAAAGCATGTCAGATTTACTCCTTGTTTTCTTACAAAAAGACTTATTGTTATTTTTTTTCCGTGGACTTTGCGTGAAGGAAGCCAAGATAATAGGAAAGTACCCCTGCCTTTTTTGAAACCAAGTTCTCTCCCAATTTCGAGGACAAAATTATTTTAAGGGGGGGAGAATGTGAAATCAAGCCCAAACCTAGCCAGGACACCCTATCTGTTTTGGGTAAGAAGGGTTAGTTTAAATGTTACACCTTAAAGTTGGACCTTGATTTGATCTTATCTTGTTGCTTGTAGACCCTTTCGGTTGATGATTTGGTGTCAGAACCCAAGCCCATGGACATTGTCGATGATGCCCCTCACTTGAGAGCATTGTCAGTGTTAGTTTTGAATCTGCGCACCGAAGAGGGGTGAATTAGTTGAAATACATAATGAACTCCTGTGCCCAATCTGAATATATTTCCCAAAACTAGACTTCTTTATTGACTTGTAGGATAAAACCCCACTCAATTTGACCCCGTATAACCTTCCAAATCCCTGTCCGAAGTTGTTGAACTATGTCTGGCAAATCCTGCTTGCGCATCAAAGAAGATGAGCTTATTTGGTGGACCTAATGAAATCCCATGCTTGATCTGAAAGTATTTCTGGAAACTAGACTTCTTCATTGACTAGTAGAAGAAAACCTCACTCAATTTGACCCTGTATAGCCCTCCGAATCCCTATTTGAACCTTGCTGTCCTGATTGGTCGACTCATTGGTCGACTGGACCAGTAGACCAATCCAATCGACCAATTGGTTCTGAATTTACCAATTTGGTCCTGTCTCCTCTATTTAAGTCTAATCTCGGGAATACTCCGCCTCCTATGCCTCCTAAGCCTCTGGAACGAGTTAGAACCCTAATCTAATAAATTCCCTTGCATTCCTTGGTGATCTCTCACAAGACTTGAAGAAATCTTCATCCTCCTGCAGCAAAGGTATGTGTATACTCACTCTTTCTTCTATCTCTGATTTTCTTTCTTTAATTCTGTTCTTGATTGAGATCAGGAAAAAGATGATGCATCCTTGCAACCATCTATTCCATGATCTCATTCTATTCTTTGAGATCTATGATCATCATCATGATCTCAACCCCAGCCAGCCAGTTGAATTCTTGAAACCCTAACCTTTGAAACCCTAACCTTGTGTGATCATCCGAAGAACCTTTGGTAACCTCCTATGTGAGGGAAACCTCATGGATAATGTGGAGGTTGATCTAAATTCAATATTCTTTAATTCTTCTTGTTGTAATTGGCCAATCATCAATTCCCTCCCTCCTGTGACCTCAACCTTTTTCATGGGAGCTAAAAAGGGTGAAACCCTAACTTCTTGAATCAAACCAAGAACCCTTAGTTTGACCTTGTTAACCTCCAATCAATGTGTTTCCCTTACTAGAATTGTAACCTATCAATCTTTAATCCTTTATCCTTGATCATACTATATTTTCTTCATGATCCATGTTTAACCTAATTAGGATTTCTAAATTATTCTTTCTTCGTTCTTGTTCTTGATTGAGATCAGGAAGAAGATGCTGCAATCTTGCAACCATCTATTCCATGATCTCATTCCATCCTTTGAGATCTATGATCATCGTCATGATCTCAACCCTAGCCAAAAAGGGAGAGATTTGGGGAAATTCTTGGGTAACCCTCATGAGAGGTTAACCAATTTGGGAACCCTTTTATTTCTGTTAATTCATTGGACCCTCCCCAAAACCTTTCTTGATTGTAAATTCTTTGCCCTAGGGTGAATCTTTATTCTCCCTAGTCTTTCTGTGGGATACGCGGATCCTTGTTAGTAAATCCCTAATCGTATGATTAGAATTTCTTTCCTTTCACTTTAATTGAGAACCTTATTTTCTCTCATTGGTAGACCCTTCCTAATTCCATTCTTGATTTTGAAATACTAATGAGATGTTCCTTTATCTATCTTGGGTTGTTTTTGTGAAGGTTAATTATGGGTAACTCTCATGGGAGGTAACCAACTCTTATGAGAAGTAACCATATCTGAGACCCTAATGTTCTTTTATCTGTTGGAAACTTTCCAACACCTTTTCAGATTGTGCATTCTTTGTTTCTTTTTCCCTAGGGTGAATTTTGATTACCCCTAGCCTTTCCATGAGAGCCATCGGTTATGTATGATGAAACCCTAACCCCTTTGTTATAGACCTTTTGAGATTGATTTTCGGACTAAGATCTCCCCCATGTCTTCATTAGGGTTAGGTTGTACTTAGTCATCAACCTCATGGGCAATGTTTTTATTAACCTAAACTAGATTTCCTATGATTTCTTGTTATTTTCTTTGATAACAATCATTCCCTCTCTCTCTCCGTGATCATAACCTTTTTATGGGAACCATAAAGATTGAAACCCTAATTTCTTGGGTTAAATAAAGAACCCATATTTTGACCATGACCTGATGATTTTATCTTCCCATATGATTCTAATACATCCTAGGAAGTTCCCCTTCGAATTTCCGGATCAATCCGACTTCAAACGAAGAAGTTATGGCCAAAACAGCTTCCACTATTTCCGTATCGACTCGATCTTGTGGACCGCTTGGTCGATCGGGTCAAGAGACCAAGGCACTCGACCAATGAAGTCGGTAGCTTCAATTTTCGCTCAATTTGATTCCTTTTCTCTCTGATCTTTTAGGTATCTTTCCTAATGTTGTATCTATGCTTGTTAGGGGTTTATTTGCCATGTTTGGTGTCTCTCTCTTTGATCTTTGGATTATCTTCGGCGATAATCAAGGTAAGGACAGCTTGATTCCTTAATCGCATAGATTACTTGTTCTCCGGTTTCTACTTTATGAAACTATGAGATTACCTACTGTTGTTGTACTTTAATTCTGATCTCCTACTGTGGAAACAGTAGCACTTGTTTATATTGTCTTTTTATTATTCATGATATATGAATTACTTATTATTGCCTAATCTGATTTTTGCTTTTTACATTCTCTTGTATATGATGAACTGCTGGTTGTGTAGTGTCATGACCTGCTTCTAAGAATGTGTTTGCTTAAGTTTGGTTTGGGATTGGGGAGTATCCTTTTGATGCTTCTCGTCCTTGGACATCGGAGGGAATAGTATGGGATGTTCTCCGAAGATGCCCATCGACGCTTTCCCGAATCATTGGTTGTCATACCTAGGGATGTCTAGCAGTGTTTGGCTAGGATATACCGCTGTTATATCGGGACCCGATTCGGAAGGGTATTGGAGACCCGAACGACCCATGGTAGCAATGGGGATTCACGGGCGCTCAAGACTGGTGAGTTATATCCGTGAGAGGACGGGAATCACATTGTGGGGGCCATTTATTGGAGGGTTGCATATGGCTAGACTTGGGCTCATGGGCATTCGAGACCGGTGAGTTATATCCGTGAGAGGACATGAGAGCTTCCCGTTTACTCATATGTGGATAACCAATAGGGTTGATGAGTCCGGTGAGTAATATCCGTGACTCTAGTGTGAAGAGATACCGGAAAGGATCCCGAGGGGGGAGGAATGGAAGTATCCGGAACTGACTTGATGTAACCGACTAGGATGACTTTGCATTGGGCTAGGCTTTTCCTTGACATGCGCCGGTACTTATGCCAAATGGTTGTGAGAGAGTGTGTTGACTTAACCCCTGCCATGGTTTGTCCGAGAGGGATGCCCGGACCCACTATCAACAGGAGCCGTATGCGTGACCTACCCAAAGAAGTATGGTGCTATGACTTAAAGCATGTCCGCCATAGAGACCAGCATACATAGAGTTTAGATGCATTCATACATTATCTTTTCATATTGCATTGCATCTTTGTTATGTTTTGCCACATGTTATTTATGTTGTTATGGATTAACTTGCCTTCCTGAGTTTCTTTAAAACTCATTCCTTTTTGTACAATCTTTTGTTAGACTTCTCTCGAGTTCGGATTTCTTTGACGGTCCATATGAGGAAGGCGCAAGGTGAAGAAGGTAAGACGAAGGAGAAGAAGAGGCGACTAAAGATGTGGATTAGATTTCTTTTGTTTCTTCTAAACTTATCTTTTACTTTACTTGTATTAGCTTAGAGCTTTATTTAGATTTCGATCTACCTTCCGTATGTGTTTGTAGGGTATATTTCCGCTATACTCTACGGGATTGTCTTTTGATTTGGTATCTTGTTATTCCGCACTTTATATTCTATAGTGATCCTTCAAGAGATCCTTTCTTGACTTTTTATTATAAATTACTTGAACATTATGATTTGTTCTTGCTTTTGGATTATAAGTTATATGCGAAATGGATATGATTGTTTCCTAAACTTGATCTTTAGGGGGCTGTGGATCACACTCTTGGGTATGCCGTTAGGGTACCGGGCTTGGAGGATGTGACAAATGTTGCACATATGTTGTCTAGGTACAAGCACTGATTTGAGTTCTATTCTAGTGACACTTGGTATTATATCCAAGGGATGTAGGACCCAATTCCAAGCTTAATTGATTGAGACCTACCTAAAGAAGTATGGTGCTATGACTTAAAGCATGTCTACCATAGAGACTAGCATATGTAGAGTTAGAATCATATTTGCATCATGTGTTCTGTGACATTTGCATTATGTTATGGTTTGTATCATATGGTATATGTGTTATGGAATAATTGCCTTAGCTTTGAGTTCTCTGAACTCATTCCTTTTATGCAATTGTTTTGTTGGACTTCTCAGCCAGTGCACAGAAGAAGTTGATGGACTCATACCTCGAGATGGACTAGGATCACTCATACTACCTTAGAAGGTCTTTGCCATTACGAGGTTACGGTGAAGATACCTAGGGTGGTTTTCCTCCGCTACCAAGATTTGCAGGACCCATGTAATAGGAAGGCTATTGTTAGTTTCCTTTGTGTACACCTATAAGGATACATTGTATAAAGCAAAGGAGACCTTAGCTAGGCCTTTATGTTGTCATTTTGGAACTTGGATCTGTAATTATAACTTTCATTGATATACTCTTTGGATCTATGCTGACTGCTGATTGACTACTTTTATGGCTTTTCAAAGAGTGAATTAAAACTCAACTTCCTTCCTTTTGATTATACACTTATTATCGTTGTATTCCCTTTTCTGATTGTTTGTTCTTATCTATTTTTGATGTCATTTATTAAATGCTTTTACCTTAATTATTACTTTCTAGTTGTGTTATCGCGTGTGTAGGAGGCATGCTTACTCGATACTTGATCCTTGCGATTGTGGATCACATACTTGGGTATACCTGGTAGCCTACTCAGCTAAAATTTTAATACCAAATCGGTTGCTAAATGCTCCAAATGACATCTAGAGGTACTCAACAATTCGTTTTGTCACATCTCACCCTAAATCCACCAAGAGGGTACCCTATCTGGATTACCAGGGGGAGTGAATCCGGTCCCACCGATCAAGTTTAGGAGCGATCATAGTCACTAGCACAATAATATAATCAAAAACAAGAACAATTCTTTGTATTCAAATAATTTAATAATAAAAGTCAAGAAAGGATCTCGGAGGGATCACAAAGGACATCCAGTCCGAGAAAAGGTACCAATAAAATAAATGATCAACATGCGGAAATGAGGTGGAACTTCCCTCTACAACAATGGCGGAAGGTAGATCGAATAAAATTAAGGGTTACAACTGGTTCCCAGAATGACAAGGGAACAAACTAAACTACGGTCTGACAATTCAAATAAAATGGTTAATAAAGGAATAACACAATATCCCATCCCTAGCACCCAAGTGCAAAACCGGACTACTCCATCTTTATCGGCTTATTCACCGTAGTCGGTGTGGTACGAGTCACCAACTTGGTCTTCATAGTGTTGATTGTCATAGTCAATGGTAGTAGTACTGCAATAGAGTCTAACAAAAGATGTTGCAAAAAAGGTGAGTTCAAAAGAACTTGGCAAGGTAGTTATTCCATAAAACATAAGCCATATGATACAAACCATTACATGATGCGATATGATATGACACATGATGCAAGTATGATTCTAACTCTTGAATGCTAGTCTCTAAGGTAGATATGCTTTAAGTCATAGCACCATACTTCTTTAGATAAGTCTCGGTCACTCAATCACCAGGGGGGATTGGGTCTCCATCACTCTCGGACAAATCCATGGTTGGGGTTTTGGTCCCAGCTCTCTCACATCACCATTTGGTCTAAGTATTGGTGCATGTCACGGTGAAAGCCTAGCCCAATACAAGTCATCTCTTAGTCATATCATGTCAAATTTGAATACGTCCATTCCTCCCATCCAGGATCCTTTCCGGTATCCTACACACTAGAGTCACGATATTACCCACCAGACTCATCAACCCTATTGGTAATCCACAAATAGTAGAGGAAGCTCTCCGTCCCCTCACGGATATGACCTACGATCCTCGAGTGCCAGTGAGCCCAAGTCTATCCATTTACAACCCTACCAATAAATGGCTCCCACAATGGGGTTTATAACCTCTCATGGATCATTTCACCGGTCTTGAGTGCCCACAAATCCCCACTTTGCTACCACGGGTCGTTTGGTCTCAAAGCCCCTCTGATTCAGGTCCAGTCTGACAGGGACATCCTAGCCAAACAACTAGACAATCCTAGGTATGTCATCCAATAACCCGGGGAAAGGGTCGATAGGCATCTTAGGAGAACATCCCATAGTATTCCATTCGATGCCCAAGGGCAGAAGCATCAATAGGACACTCCCCAATCCCAAGATATACCTAAGCAATCCCCTACTCAAGTCCATCATATCGCATACATTTGATACATCATCATGATAGAAGTTAAATCATATCATCGAAATGATCCATCATATATACAAGTAGCAAGAATAATAAATCATTATGACAAGAGTATATGAAATCACAATACTCTGTTCTAAAACATGTATAGCAGTCCTATGACATTCAAAAGCAATTAAGAGGCTATTTCACTAATTATGATCATCAAGACATAAGTATATAGCGTATGTATTTATGGCGATAACCATCCTTACCTTAAGTTGAGTTGATGATGATCCAAGGGTCGAAAGGAATGGTCCAATAATAGTGTTAAGATCCTA